>NC_133327.1:234746500-234826500 GCF_042186555.1 Aquarana catesbeiana
TCTTTTCATGTGACAACACTGAAGAAATTACACTTTGCTACAATGTAAAGTAGTGAGTGTACAGCTTGTATAACATTGTAAATTTGCTGTCCCCTCAAAATAACTTAACACACAGCCATTAATTTACTTTCATCCAAAAAGAGGACTTTGGACCACTGAGCAACAGTCTAGTCCTTTTTCTCCTTAGCCCATGTAAGGTGCTTCTGACGTTGTCTGGTTCAGGAATGGCTTGACGCAAGGAATGGGACAGTTGTAGCCCATGTCCTGGATACGTCTGTGTGTGGTGGCTGTTGAAGCCGTAGTCCACTCCCTCTGAATCTCCCCAAAATTCTTGAATGGCCTTTGCTTCACAATCCTCTCAAGGCTGCGGTTATCCCTGTTGCTTGTACACCTTTTCTACCACACTTTTTCCTTCCGCTTATCTTTCCATTAATATGCTTAGATACAGCACTCTGTGAACAGCCAGCTTCTTTAGCAATGACCTTTTGTGACTTACCCTCCTTTTGGAGGTGTCAATGACTATCTTCTGGACAACTGTCAAGTCAGCAGTCTTCCCCATGATTGTGTAACCTACTGAATCAGACTGAGAGACCATTTAAAGGTTCGGGAAATCTTTACAGATGTTTTGAATTATTTAGCTGATTACTGTGTGACACCATGAATCTACAATAGTGACCTTTTCACAATATTCTAATTTTCAGAGATACAGAATTTTGGGTTTTCATGAGCTGTAAGCCATAATCATCAAAATTAAAAGAAAGAAATACTTGAAATACTCTATATCACTCTGCATGTAATGATTCTATATAACATATGAGTTGCACTTTTTGAATTGAATTACTGAAATAAAATAACTTTTTGATAATATTCACATTTTTTGTGATGCACCTGTATATGTGTGTGTGTGTGTATATGTATATATATATATATATATATATATATTGTGAAAAGGTTGACAATCTTTCTTTTCCTTTTGCTGGAAACATGTTAATTTATTTTTGTAGCAACACCTGTATATAAATTGTATATAAATGTACAGTATAGCTAATTCAACATGTCCCATGATTGTATCCTGAAGAAAAACCAATAGAAAAAAGAAATGTATTGAATAGGAATAAGGGATACTGTATATTTATATGTGAACTTTTTAATGTTCCTGACCCACAAGTGCCTCTGCTCTAGAATAAGCAGCTGCAAGTCGTCCTTGCCATTTTTTCCACTAATGTAATTATTCAGAAACGTGACAAAGAACTGCCATATAAGATAAAACACTGGTCTTTCAGGCTGCATAAAAACATAGTGACAAATAAGCAGTGACATTTTCAAGCTCAGATGATCATATTTTCCAATGGTGTTTTGAACTTGGTTGCTTTAAGCAATATAATTTAGGTGATATATTAATATCTCATTTAAATAAAATTTTGTTTTGACGTTTTTTTTTTTTTTTAAAAAAACATTGTCCCAGAAATGATCACTGCTGTGCACTGCTCACAGCCATGTCCAAAAAAATGTATCATACATTTTGTGATAGATTTATTAAAGGATAAATAACCCAAGAACAAAAATTGAATTTATGGCAGCCTGCCAATTCTTAGATGTGGCAACTGCATAAATTTTCAGAATAAGTTTAGAGTACACCCTCTAATCTTGCCAGTGTCCTTGTCACTTTCTGTGAGCAGAACTGAAAACACAAACAATGTTATCTTTCTTCTTTAAACTACTAATCTCCCCACTTCCCCGTGAAATGGGGATAAATAGAGGAAGACATGTTTGAATAGTATAGCTCCTTCCATAGATACAGTTGGAACAGTGATTGTAGCCACTTCAGCTCCAGTGACATACCCTTATGCCCCTGAAGAAGGGAGCTGAATGCACCCAGCTCCCAATCCCCGGTTCACACTATACATGATGTCACTTTGGGTAAATACAAGCAGGTCCCCACATGTATGGCACATGTCTGCATTACAAAGCAGCCATGCAGTTTGTAAATGAAGGGCAGGTCTATGTGCACAGGATGAATGACCAGTATTTAGTCAAATTTACATAGAATCACTGGGAAGCAAATAGCACTTTTATGATCTATTTAAAGATCATATAACCTCTGTGGCACATTTTGCAAACAGGATGTGAAATATTTAGGAGTAGTTAAAGTACTTCTCTATTTCAGCGTTTTTAGCTATAACAATTTCGATAACACAAGTCCACATACAACGTTTGCCCGAACATCTATACATTTCACCAATAATTTAGCACAGTATTGTCTGAGCTCTACATTTAAATTTGCCATTTATGACTCCACTTTAACGTCCTTACAAGCAGGTGCTGTGCAAAGTCACCAAGTAGGCATGTGCATAGAAATTACCCTGATCTTCTGAGACAATATTGTGTGAAGTATGACAAACCAACATCATGGACAATCTAAAACCTCCAGACCCCTTAACATCAACTATGAGTGATCTTCCCATATGTGTCCCCTAAAACAAACCAACCCACAGCCCATATCTCGATTTCAGCAAAATGACTGATAGCATTGCACTGGAAATGAATCTCCCCACCCTCACATAGGGATCTTCCAAAGCAGAGCTAAACTCTGCAATACTCACCTCTCCTTCAATGGTCCGACGTCCCTCGCCGGCATCTTCTACCCAACTTCTTCTGGGTGCTAGGCTGTAGCCAACTTTGTTGGTTTGTGCAAGGTGACGTCACTCCAATGCATGTGCAAGAGTGCAGTCATCCTGACACATAGGCGCTTGCGTACATTCCAAAGAAGACTCACCTGCAACAAATGCCTGCAAGCTCACAGTTTTTTAAAGCAGGACTTTAGTGAACTCATATAGTGGAGCCTCAATCTATAAAGCGTAGCACCCTCTAGTGCTGGAAATGTAGATAGTTTTTTTTTTGTAAGTGTAGGTACATTTCTGCAGACTTGGCTGGAAGCCAATCCTGTCTGTGTTTTTGTCCTGGGTTGGGTAGAAATCCAGAGAGAGCTGGATGACTCATAGGCAGCATCACTTAGACCTCCCTCCTACTTCTCAAATGTTCTTTAACCTTCTAGAAGAATGGGAGGGGAGGTAAGGTGGAGCTGCCTGGAGTATTCTGAGGGCCCTGACCAATACCCAACTTGGATTGGCAGGGGGCAGGCCCCCTCAAATACTCTGGGTCAGCCCAGCTGGGGAGCTGGAGATAGAGTTTTAGGCTGTTGTGGCCTTTGAGGGAGCTTCCCAGTCTGGGGGGTGACCTTGGGCCTGGGCTTGGGTGTGGACAGGACCCTTTCAAGACACATGGAGGTGTCCTGGACAGAAGGCACTGGGAGCAAGGAGTGGACAGCAGGAGAACACTGCTGGGCAAGTCTCGAGGAGCAAGAGGAACAGCCAGAAGGGCTGATGAGTGACACACAGTCAGAAGGACTGGGAGGCATGCCTGTGAGGACTGGGATGGAGCAGTCTGGGGTGGGTCCAGAGCCAGTCAGGAGGACTGTCGTGGCATGGGCAGTGGAAAGGGGCAGCTGCAGCCAGAAGGGCTGGCAGGGCCTGAAGAGGTGGTACTGGGAGCAGTAGCCACATGTGGGACAGCTAGCACTAAGGACTACCTATTTTTGCAGTCCCACAGTCCCTGCCTGCAAAGGGCATTTGCTTTGGGTCTGGCTGAGCCAGTGTCAGACTCTTACAACAGTACTAGCTGGTCCTGGGCGTGATAGTCTGCAAGCAAGTGTATGTGCTGGAGGTGAAAGAGAAGAGGTTGTATATATACAGGAGTGTATACAGTTCAGTCTCTTTTTATATATCTTCAATCAAGTGGGCATCCCATATGTACCCCATCCCCATCCAAGTTTAATTCCCCTAATAAAAACAAAGTACAAGGACTGTTTCTTGACTTGGTGAGTCTGTAAATTTGTGTGCCTGGCTGTGCAGGGTGGGAGACGGACCATAATCACCAGCGGCCCCTACAGGGGTAGCTCTACAAAAGCTTTTAGTGCCCAAACTTCAAAAACATCCAAGAAATGTATGATAAACTGGGACAGACCAGAGCAATTCTGACTGGTCAGCACCTGCACAGTAAATCGCTCTGGTATATCTTGGAAGCGCTGCACAGAGAAGAGATGGGATCTCACATCCCTCAACCACTGGACCAGCTGCATGGGCACTGACAACTAAGCATCGCTGGAGGGAAGCAGGGCTGGACTGGCACAAAAATTTGGCCCTGGACTTCATCATGACCGGACCACTTTAATTTTGAATGTCCCCAACAGCGCCCCCCTTACATCAGAGAGTCCCCATCAGAAGTCCCCTTCACATCAGAGTCCCCATCAGAAGCCCTTTCACATCAGAGTCCCCACCAGAAGTCCCCTTCAAATCAGAGTCCCCACCAGAAGTCCCCTTCACATCAGAGAGTCCCCATCAGAAAGTCCCCTTCACATCAGAGTCCCCATCAGAAGTCCCCTTCACATCAGAGAGTCCCCCTTTAGAAGCCCCCTTACATCAGAGAGTCCCCAGCAGAAGTCCCCTTCACATCAGAGTCCACACCAGCAGAAGTCCCCTTCACATCAGAGTCCCCATCAGAAGTCCCTTCACATCAGAGTCCCCATCAGAAGTCACCTTCACATCAGAGTCCCCATTAGCAGTCCCCTTCACATCAGAGTCCCCATTAGCAGTCCCCTTCACATCAGAGTCCCCATTAGCAGTCCCCTTCACATCAGAGTCCCCTCCAGCAGTCCCCTTCACATCAGAGTCCCCATCAGAAGTCCCCTTCACATCAGAGTCCCCATCAGAAGTCCCTTTCACATCAGAGTCCCCACCAGCAGTCCCCTTCACATCAGAGTCCCCACCAGCAGTCCCCTTCACATCAGAGTCCCCATCAGCAGTCCCCTTCACATCAGAGTCCCCATCAGAGGTCCCCTTCACATCAGAGTCCCCACCAGCGGTCCCCTTCACATCAGAGTCCCCACCAGCAGTCCCCTTCACATCAGAGTCCCCACCAGCAGTCCCCTTCACATCAGAGTCCCCTCCAGCAGTCCCCTTCACATCAGAGTCCCCATCAGAAGTCCCCTTCACATCAGAGTCCCCACCAGCAGTCCCCTTCACATCAGAGTCCCCATCAGCAGTCCCCTTCACATCAGAGTCCCCATCAGAGGTCCCCTTCACATCAGAGTCCTCACGAGCAGTCCCCTTCATCAGAGTCCTCACCAGCAGTCCCCTTCACATCAGAGTCCCCATCAGCGGTCCCCTTCACATCAGAGTCCCCATCAGCGGTCCCCTTCACATCAGAGTCCCCACCAGCAGTCCCCTTCACATCAGAGTCCCCACCAGCAGTCCCCTTCACATCAGAGTCCCCATCAGAAGTCCCCTTCACATCAGAGTCCCCACCAGCAGTCCCTGTCACATCAGAGAGTCCCCATCAGAAGTCCCCTTCACATCAGAGAGTCCCCATCAGAAGTCCCCTTCACATCAGAGAGTCCCCATCAGAAGCCCCCTTACATCAGAGAGTCCCCAGCAGAAGTCCACTTCACATCAGAGTCCACACCAGCAGAAGTCCCCTTCACATCAGAGTCCCCATCAGAAGTCCCTTCACATCAGAGTCCCCATCAGAAGTCCCCTTCACATCAGAGTCCCCATTAGCAGTCCCCTTCACATCAGAGTCCCCATTAGCAGTCCCCTTCACATCAGAGTCCCCTCCAGCAGTCCCCTTCACATCAGAGTCCCCATCAGAAGTCCCCTTCACATCAGAGTCCCCACCAGCAGTCCCCTTCACATCAGTGTCCCCATCAGCAGTCCCCTTCACATCAGAGTCCCCATCAGAGGTCCCCTTCACATCAGAGTCCTCACCAGCAGTCCCCTTCATCAGAGTCCTCACCAGCAGTCCCCTTCACATCAGAGTCCTCACGAGCAGTCCCCTTCATCAGAGTCCTCACCAGCAGTCCCCTTCACATCAGAGTCCCCATCAGCAGTCCCCTTCACATCAGAGTCCCCATCAGAGGTCCCCTTCACATCAGAGTCCCCATCAGCGGTCCCCTTCACATCAGAGTCCCCACCAGCAGTCCCCTTCACATCAGAGTCCCCACCAGCAGTCCCCTTCACATCAGAGTCCCCATCAGAAGTCCCCTTCACATCAGAGAGTCCCCATCAGAAGTCCCCTTCACATCAGAGAGTCCCCATCAGAAGTCCCCTTCACATCAGAGAGTCCCCATCAGAAGTCCCCTTCACATCAGAGAGTCCCCAACAGAAGTCCCCTTCACATCAGAGAGTCCCTATCAGAAGTCCCCTTCACATCAGAGAGTCCCCAACAGAAGTCCCCTTCACATCAGAGAGCCCCCATCAGAAGTCCCCTTCACATCAGAGAGCCCCCATCAGAAGTCCCCTTCACATCAGAGAGTCCCCAACGGAAGTCCCCTTCACATCGGAGTCCCCATTAGAAGTGCCCTTCACATCAGAGTCCCCATCAGAAGTCCCCTTACATCAGAGAGTCCCCATCATAAGCCCCCTTACATCAGAGAGTCCTCCCTCTCCTCCCCCTCCCACATGTATTCACCGTTTTGAAGGCAGCTTCTCGTTCCTCTCTCCAGTCATGTGATAAAAATTGATAAGGGGAGAGAGGAAGGAAAGTCTGCCGGCTGTCCATCTCCCCCTGCAGGCTGGAGGGAGCATAACGCCTAATGCTCTCTCCAGCAAGTGACAGAAGCAGCTCCTCCTGACAGGAGTGAAATCGCGATCACTCACTGTCAGTGAGGAGCGGCTCCAGGACCACACCTGACTGGCCCAATGAGCCATCGGCCCACCGGGAAACTCCCGGTAGTCCCGATGGCCAGTCCATGCCTGGAGGTAAGTACAAAGGAGACTGTGTTAGTTCACCTTTACATTTTTTCTGTAAAGGTGAACTATCCAAAACCGCAATGCCTGATGAATTGTAAATATTATGAAAAAATATTAATATGCCTATCTGTAACTAAAAGAAAATGTACCTCCGAAAAAAAAAGTCTCTTATCCGTAGCCAGAAAAAAATTACTTATTAAAGTGACCACTGACTGTATCTATCCTTATGGATGATAAATGTGGTTGCTTAGTTACCACATTTGTGATATGGCATAAACACAGATGCTTGGCCCAAGTGACAGTAATCCAAATCATTTAGATCTTCTCCTGTAGAGACATCTGTTTAATATCTGCCCAATGATTAGGTCAGACAGCCATATCTGTCCCTCCAAGACTCTTTCTACATGGACATTTTATGATACGTCTGCTACCAGCTCACGTTTAGATTTTGTCAGCTTATCATCTGTTATTGCAGCTCTGCATTAAAAAGCTTAAAAAAATGTAATGGTTTGGATGCCAACTGAGCTGGGTCAGTAAGTAGAAAGGCACTTAAAATAAAGGACGGAAAGATGGAAGGCAGCCTCATCTATTTTAATGTGCTGGCATCCAACTGTAAAATTGAGAGCTAGAGGGCAGTTGTCCTTTTGAACATATTGTCCATACAATTTAAAGTTCATTGTAGCTTATGTCTTTTCTGTCTGCATTATTACTGCACCCTGGTTATGCACCTGGCATTATGTCAGTTGGTCTCTGTAGGGGATGGCCGTCAAAGCTGACTGAATATGCTGCCAGTTTACAACTTGGCACCCAAACTGCCGCAGAAGCATTTGAGGCACAGAGGTTGTTTTTAATACTGTAGATCTACATTTCGCAGCAGGAACATAAACTTTAACATTAGTATAATGATACAGAAGAGTCTGTTATGGGTTTTAGTGATGCGATGAAGGGGAGAATTTTCAAGCCTGTAATCATTCTGAAGTAAATAAAATTTTAGTAACTAGGGAACAATCTTTATAAATATGTACTAAAGTCTATTTCCACTTTGCAGTCAAAATTGAGAAAACAGCACTATATTTTTGTAATGTGTTCCCATTCACACACCATACATAAAAAAGGATAAAAAAAATTCTTACCTTTTAGATGTTTCTGAGGAGAAGGAATCATGTCTGACTGTAAGTATTTTGAACAATTTCACTGCAGCGGCTCTCTGCTCTCTCCTCCAGCACTCACTGGAGCACTGGGCTGTGGTGGGGGGCTGGCTCGGGCTCTCAGCAGATCGCCGAGAGACTGAGCCATGCGCTGGTCTAGACATCTGGGTGGATTCTGACCATATGGTCGGGATCTTTTCCCGAGCCTGCACCAACTGGACCTGCTATCGGCTGAAAACATGTCATAGGACAGTGATGGCGAACCTTGGCACTACATTTCCCATGATGCTCATGCACTCAGCAGTGTAGTTGAGCATCATGGGAAATGTAGTTTCAAAACATCTGGGGTGTCAAGGTTCACCATCACTGTCATAGGAGGACACGTGCAGAACAGAAACATTTGTTTTGTTTTGGATAGATTCCTTCTGTTACTAATTTCATTTTGTTGATTGTTCTGTTTATTCATTTTCAAACAAATTCCAAATTTTCTGAACTGAATTCAAATTCAGTCGAAAAATGATCGGCCGATTCAAATTCTATGTGAAGAATAGCTGTTTTTTTTTTTTGAAAGCCCATGGTGTGCAAACACGCCCAAAAACTTCACCCGGTGCCAAAAAAATGTGCACACACATAAAGAGTGAACGAGTACACAAGCCCTCTAAAATTAGAGGGCCTTGCCCTGAATCCCCGGGGCGTTAGGCTCCAGACGGGGACAAGGGTACTTACACTTGATCTATCTGGCCGAAACCAGACGGACCCCGTTCTCTGGAGGGCCTGCCGAAAAAGACCCACCCAAGTACTAGGTGGGGCTCCCCCGAAGGGAGACCCCATGAGAGAAGGCAAACCAAGCCAGAAGGTCATGTCCACCCCCTCCCAAGACTTTCAGGGCAGGCCCGAGGACCTGCAACCCTACTCATCACACAGTGAAACAAACCGTGTACAACACAACAATACAAAAAGTGACAAACACAGGCAATACATAAAATAAAGTGGGGAAGGAATAAGTGGAGAGGAGAGTGAAAAAGGTGGCCATTGTGTGAAACAATGACCAGGCCCTCCAGCCAGGAATAAAAAATTCCTCTGGTCCCAGCCAAAAGGCCCGGCCCAAGAGGCAGGTGCTAAAAAAGCGTGTTCTATGGTGCAGTGAAGAATAGCTGGTTGTTAAGGAGCGGTCCAGGAAGCCAGTCGTCGCATCCTTAACAACCGATGACTCATCAGCTGTCAGCGGGCCCTTGCACATACCTCCCAACTGTCTGAGATGGGAATGAGAGACACCTATCCGCAAAAGTATGTAGCATAGGACACACCCCCTGCCATGCCCCTCCCAAAGGAGAAAGGATAAAAGGTTTAGCACTGGGAAAAACTTTTTGATAGATAAGTAGTGCATTTTATCTACAACTCTATAGATCAGACCAAAGTGAGGGACAAATGAGAAAAGAGGAACATTGTTCCAAATCAGGAAGAGTTGCATTACATAGCTGATGGGTTATCTAAAGGAGATTGTACAATCAAACTGTACAGACAGTGGGTGGAAAATAATATGTGGTATAGTAATGAGGGAGGTGTGGTCCAGACGGGTGAACGCATCCTATCATGCTCTCTGGGCAGCACAGTGGTGTAGTGGTTAGCACTTTCACCTAGCAGCAAACAGGGTCACTGGTTCGAACCATGACACCATCTGGCTGGAGTTTGCATGTTCTCGTTGTGCCTGCGTGGGTTTCCTCTGGGTGCTCCGGTTTCCCCCCACACTCTGAAGACATGCTGGTAGGTTAATCAGATCCTGTCTAAAATTGGTCCTAGTATATGTAGGAATGTGTGTTAGGGACCTTAGGTTGTGAGCTCCTTGAGGGTAGAGACTGATATGAATGTACAATGTATATGTAAAAGCGCTGCGTAAATTGACGGCGCTATATAAGTACCTGAAATAAATAAATGCTCTCTTCTGTGATGCAGCAAGGAAGTGCATGATGGGAAATAATCAACAGTGAATCAAAGTCAGCTTTTAAACATCCAAACAGATGAAAGTTTAAAGTGGTTGAAAGGCCACTTTTTTATGTTCATACAATTCCCAGTGTTAGATAACGTTATGTGCCCCAGTGTATGTGCTGTATAAAAAATATGCCAAGTTGTACCTTATTTCAGAGCGCCTCTCGGCGTTCACATGACTGCTCGCCGTTCTCCTCTCCTGATCTGACAACTACAATGAGAGGGGCTGAGAATCCCTCGCTGATGTCAGCTTTGAGGGAAGGAGAGGAGGAGAGCGTCGGGTGGTCACGTGAGCACAGAGGCACTCTGAAATAAGGTACAAAGTATAAAGCACATACACTGCGGCACATAACGTTATCTAACACTGGAGATTGTATTAATACACTAGAGTTATGATAGCAGCAGGAGGGAGGGGCGGGGAGCAGAGCAGCACTATGACTAGCTGACAGGCGGGGGGGGGGGGGGGGAGAGAGGACAGAGGAGAGCTGCGGATGATGGAGGCACGTAAACTGATCACGGTGTCAGGGCTCAGCAGCCATGATAAACTGTGGTCAGTTTACGGGGGGGGGGGCAGAACCAGGCAGGATCAGCCAAGTAGTTTATATTATATAAAGGGCCAAATTACAAAGCACAAGCACTGTGCTGTTGTTCATGCTTTTAACCACTTAAAGACCACCCACCACATATATACTGTGGCAGGGCGGCTCTATTGCACTAAACAATGTACCTGTACTTTGTTTTGCGCACTAGATACTGTGGGCGCGTAGCGGCACGTAAGGGGAGGCGATCCACAGTTCCTGTGGACCTGATTTACGCCGGCCACCCACGATCGCTCTCCACAGAGAGGCTCTGCCAATGTAAACAAGACAGATCCTCATTCTGACAGGGATGTACACAGTGACCTCTGTGTTCTTCCTGTCAGTCCATCCCCCACACAGTAACGCTGGATTCACACCTATGCAGTTTTAGTGCTTTTTGCATTTCGCAGATTTGCACTACAGTCCATTTAACATGGTTTCCTATGGAACACGATCTGTAGTGCAAATCTGCAAAATGCAAAAAGCACAAAAAATGAATAGGTGTGAATCCAACCTTAGAAAACACTTGCAGGGAACACACTTAACCCTTTGATCGCCCTTGATGTTAACCCCTTCCCTGCTAGTGTCATTTATACAGTGATCAGTTCATTTTTTTAACACTGATCACTGTATTGGTGTCACTGGTCCCCAAAAAGCGTCACTTAGGGTCAGATTCGTCCGCTGCAATGTCACAGTCCTGTTAAAGATCACTGATGGTCACCATTACCAGTAAAAGCAATAAAATGATAAAAGTTACAAGTCCATAAATCTATCCCATAGTTTGTAGATGCTATAACTTTTGCACAAACCAATCAATATACACTTAGTGGGGTTTTTTTTTACCAAAAATATGTAGCAGGATACAAATTGGCCTAAATTGATGAAGAAATTAGTTTTTTTACTTTTTTTTTTTTTGGATATGGATTATAGCAGAATGTAAAAATAGTTTTTTTTTTTTCTAATTCTTTGTTTATATCGCAGAGGTGATCAAATACCACCAAAAGAAAGCTCTATTTGTGGGGAAAAAAAGGACATCAATTTTGTTTGGTTACAGCATCGCTCGACCGCACAGTTGTCAAAGTAACGCAGTGCCATATTGCAAAAAATGGCCTGGTCATCAAGAGGACAGAACCTTCCGGGGCTGAAGTGGCTAAGTAAAATGATATTTTTATTTTTTAATTTTTTTTTAGGGTTACTTACACTTTAACACTCTTCCAAATGAAAAAAGAAAAAGCATCTGTCTATTATAAAAAGTAAAATTCTGCTCAAAAAGGTGAACTTATTCTTTAACACAGCTTTAACCACTTGAGCCCCGGACCATTATGCTGCCTAAGGACCAGAGGTCTTTTTCCAATTTGGCACTGCGTCGCTTTAACTGCTAATTGCGCGGTCATGCAATGCTGTAGCCAAACGAAATTTGCATCCTTTTCTTCCCACAAATAGAGCTTTCTTTTGATGGTATTTGATCACCTCTGCGGTTTTTATTTTTTGCGCTATAAACGGAAAAAGACCGAAAATTTTGAAAAAAAAAGATATTTTCTACTTTTTGTTATAAAAAAAATCCAATAAACTCAATTTTAGTCATACATTTAGGCCAAAATTTATTCGGCCACATGTCTTTGGTAAAAAAAATGTCAATAAGCGTATATTTATTGGTTTGCGCAAAGTTATAGCGTCTACAAACTAGGGTACATTTTCTGGAATTTACACAGCTTTTAGTTTATGACTGCCTATGTCATTTCTTGAGGTGCTAAAATGGCAGGGCAGTACAAAACCCCCCCAAATTACCCCATTTTGGAAAGTAGACACCCCAAGGAAATTGCTGAGAGGCATGTTGAACCCATTGAATATTTATTTTTTTTGTCCCAAGTGATTGAATAATGACAAAAAAAAAAAAAAAATATTTACAAAAAGTTGTCACTAAATGATATATTGCTCACACAGGCCATGGGCCTATGTGGAATTGCACCCCAAAATACATTCAGCTGCTTCTCCTGAGTACGGGGATACCACATGTGTGGGACTTTTTGGGAGCCTAGCCGTGTACGGGACCCCGAAAACCAATCACCGCCTTCAGGATTTCTAAGGGTGTAAATTTTTTATTTCACTCTTCACTACCTATCACAGTTTCGGAGGCCATGGAATGCCCAGGTGGCACAAACCCCCCCAAATGACCCCATTTTGGAAAGTAGACACCCCAAGCTATTTGCTGAGAGGCATATTGAGTCCATGGAATATTTTATATTTTGACACAAGTTGCGGGAAAGTGACACTTTTTTTTTTTGCACAAAGTTGTCACTAAATGATATATTGCTCACACAGGCCATGGGCATATGTGGAATTGCACCCCAAAATACATTTAGCTGCTTCTCCTGAGTATGGGGATACCACATGTGTGGGACTTTTTGGGAGCCTAGCCGCGTACGGGGCCCCGAAAACCAATTACCGCCTTCAGCGTTTTTAAGGGCGTGAATTTTTGATTTTACTCTTCACTGCCTATCACCGTTTCGGAGGCCATGGAATGCCCAGGTGGCACAAAACCCCCCCAAATGACCCCATTTTGGAAAGTAGACACCCCAAGCTATTTGCTGAGAGGCATGGTGAGTATTTTGCAGCTCTCATTTGTTTTTGAAAATGAAGAAAGACAAGAAAAAAGATTTTTTTTTTTTCTTTTTTCAATTTTCAAAACTTTGTGACAAAAAGTGAGGTCTGCAAAATACTCACTATACCTCTCAGCAAATAGCTTGGGGTGTCTACTTTCCAAAATGGGGTCATTTGGGGGGGTTTTATGCCACCTGGGCATTCCATGGCCTCCGAAACTGTGATAGGCAGTGAAGAGTGAAATCAAAAATTCACGCCCTTAGAAAGCCTGAAGGCGGTGCTTGGTTTTCGGGGTCCCGTACACGACTAGGCTCCCAAAAAGTCCCACACATGTGGTATCCCCGTACTCAGGAGAAGCAACAGAATGTATTTTGGGGTGTAATTTCACATATTCCCATGGCATGTTTGAGCAATATATCATTTAGTGACAACTTTGTGCAAAAAAAAAAAAAATTTGTCTCTTTCCCGCAACTTGTGTCGCAATATAAAATATTCCATGGACTCGACATGCCTCTCAGCAAATAGCTTGGGGTGTCTACTTTCCAAAATGGGGTCATTTGGGGGGGTTTTGAACTGTCCTGGCATTTTATGCACAACATTTAGAAGCTTATGTCACACATCACCCACTCTTCTAACCACTTGAAGACAAAGCCCTTTCTGACACTTTTTGATTACATGAAAAAGTTTTTTTTTTTTGCAAGAAAATTACTTTGAACCCCCAAACATTATATATTTTTTTAAAGCAAATGCCCTACAGATTAAAATGGTGGGTGTTTCATTATTTTTTTTCACACAGTATTTGCGCATCGATTTTTCAAACGCATTTTTTGGGGAAAAAACACACTTTTTTAAATTTTAATGCACTAAAACACACTATATTGCCCAAATGTTTGATGAAATAAAAAAGATGATCTTAGGCCGAGTACATGGATACCAAACATGACATGCTTTACAATTGCGCACAAACGTGCAGTGGCAACAAAATAAATACATTTTTAAAAGCCTTTAAAAGCCTTTACAGGTTACCACTTTAGATTTACAGAGGAGTTCTACTGCTAAAATTACTGCCCTCGATCTGACCTTCGCGGTGATACCTCACATGCATGGTGCAATTGCTGTTTACGTTTGACGACAGACCGCCGCTTGCGTTCGCCTTAGTGCAAGAGCAGGGGGCGACAGGGGTGCTTTTTTTTTTTTTTTTTTTTTCTTTATTATTTTTTTTGCTTTTTTATCTTATTTTTAAACTGTTCCTTTCATTTTTTTTTTTTTTTTTAATCATTTTTATTGTTATCTCGGGGAATGTAAATATCCCCTATGATAGCAATAGGTAGTGACAGGTACTCTTTTTTGAAAAAATTGGGGTCTATTAGACCCTAGATCTCTCCTCTGCCCTCAAAGCATCTGACCACACCAAGATCGGTGTGATAAAATGCTTCCCCAATTTCCCAATGGCGCTATTTACATCCGGCGAAATCTAAGTCATAAAATGCTCGTAGCTTCCGGTTTCTTAGGCCATAGAGATGTTTGGAGCCACTCTGGTCTCTGATCAGCTCTATGGTCAGCTGGCCAGAGAAAAACACGGAAGACGGTGGGGGGGCATTCCCTCTCACGGCTTGTAAAAGCAGTCTAGAGGCTAATTAACTGCTAGGATTGCTTTTACATGAAAGCCGACCGCTGGCTGAAAAGAATGATACCAAGATGATACCTAAACCTGCAGGCATCATTCTGGTATAACCACTCAAAGTCGTGAATGGCGTACCTGAAGACAAAAAAATGGTTAACAATAAAGCACAGTAAACGGTAAAGTATAAAAAATTGCATACCTGAAAAACAAACATGATAAAACATAATAACAATAAAACATTGCAGAATAGAATACAGTAAAAAAGAGCAGAACAATAGAGAGAGAGAATAGAGAGAGAGAACAATAAAACGACAACAATTTTTTTTTATTTTATATATTTTTTTTTTTTTACACTTTTTTTGTAACTAACTTTTATAACTGTAACCAGTTCCAGGTTCGGGTCTCTCAAAATGCGATGGCATCTTGGGAGACCCTGTGAAAGTGTGCCTAGTCTGTGCAATGCTGTACCCTACGCTAATACTCAACTAGTGAATGGTAGCGTTCAAAACATTCACCAATGCAAAGACCAGGATTGTCAGGACAGGAGGGACAATAATAGCGAGTATCACACCTATATCCGCGCTTGCTGCAGACACAACATCTTTTTGGGGGGGTTCGTTGGGTAGGGGTACTCGGGAGGACATAAAGAAAATGCCTCTCATGCAGCCGACTGCATTTGGTAGGGGATGTGAATGGGGGAAGTACGGGTGCTGCAGAAGTGGTGGGTTCCCAATTAGGATTGGCGAATGCAGCAGGAAGGGCATTATGGGCACGACGGGCCTGTGTTTGTCTTTTTGGTGGCAGCGGGACACTACTTGTGCTTGCCACCTCACCAGCTTGAACTGCACTTATGGGACTCGCCACGTCACCAAGTGTTACTGCAGTGCTGGTTTGATTACGACCGGGGTGTACTAGGGCGCTTGCCAGTTCAATAAAAAGCTACCAAAAAAACTGTTAGCGATCGCAGGGATCAGGCCTGACTCTGCGAACGCTGCAGTTATGCGTTTAGTGTTTTGTAAGTGACAGTGATCGATCGATACTGCACTTGGGTGGGCTGGGCCGGGCGGAGGGGCAAAACGCAGGTGCTAGCAGGTATCTGGGCTGATCCCGCTAACACTGCGTTTTTGGGAACCCTAAACTGCTGGGGACGCTAGTATAGATCTGATCGGATCAGATATTGATCCGTTCAGATACTATACCACTAAGGGAGGCGTATGCCGCGTGCGTGGGTGTTAGCGGTACTGGCGCTAATCTGACGCTGCCTGGGGCGACGCATATCACCGCCGGGTGATCAGGGGGCTAAACCTTTATTCGGTAATAAACGGCGGGTGCCCTGACACTATACAAAATAAACGAACTAACCAGCGTCACCCGTAACGGTTATACGGTGATCAGTGGTGAAAGGGTTAACTAGGGGGCAATCAAGGGGTTAAAACATTTATTAGGTAGTATATGGGGGTCCCTGTCGCTATAAAACGCTGACGGCGAACCTAAATATTTACCTCACTAACTAGCGTCACCAGCGACACTAATACAGCGATCAGAAAAATGATCGCTTAGTGACACTGGCGACAGGGGGTGATCAAGGGGTTAAAACTTTATTAGGGGGGGTTAGGGGGGTATCCTAGACCTAAAGGGGGCTAATACTCACTGTCCCAACACTGTAACTGTCACAAACTGACACCAATGCAGTAATCAGAAAAAAAAAAAAACTGCTGGTGTCAGTTTGTGACGGGGGGGGGGGGGGGTGATTGGGGGGAGATCGGGGGGCGATCGGGGGGGGATCGGGGTGTTTTGTGTGCCTGGCATGTTCTACTGTGTGTGTAGTGTTGTGCACTCACAGTGAAGTCTTCTCTCCTTGGCGCTGCAACGGAAAATACCGAGCCGAGGAGAGATGACATCATTTCCTTTGCTGCTGTTTAGCATACAGCAGCAAAGGAAGTGATCTGATTGGCCGGCGGCGATCGCGAGGGGGGGGCCACGAACGGATGGCCTCCCCCTCACCTCCGATTGCCAGGGGGCAAAACAGGACCGCCTCGGGCACCGGGGTCCGATAGGACCCCCCACCCGCGGGAGGCAAATCACGTACATGTACGTGATTTTGCCTGCCCGTGCCGCCTTGCCGATGTACATTGGCGTGAGGCGGTCCTTAAGTGGTTAAAGAGTAACTCCACTTTTGTTGAGAAAAAAACATTGCAAGGATTTTACCAAACTTGTTGCAGATTTCTACCTTTTTGTTATTCTGAAGAAATCCCTGTGTGTTTGTCTGTGTTCATGTGGTAAGCGAATCTAATTGGAGCAATTTCATAATTATAAATCAGCTACTGGGCTAGAGCAGGGCTCTAATGAGGAAAACTGCTGGGCCTGCATCCCTTTAGCCATGATTTCCTATTGGGAGTATCTCATCAAAAATGACATTTTTTGTTGCAGGGGATGCCAAAAATCTGACTTGTACCCTAGTGCAGGCTTCTGGGAAAATCAGTGAGCCAATCACACAAGCAGGAAATTATGTTTCTGTGGGGCATGCTGTACACATTCTGTGTACAGAACAATCCAGGTAGCCATATTGCATTGCACTTTACAGAAAATGACAGAGCTGCAGATTGAGAAGGACATTTTTAATACCATTCAATTACAATATGACTTGAGTCGCAATTGTATATGCAATATTACTTTTTCTTTATTTGCTCTTTTTTTCCCAATGAAAGTGGAATTACCCTGTAAGCATGTGTGGTCCACTGTCACCATCAGAAACTGCCAGAGAAATGTAACTGTCACTGCGGGTTTCGTCAGATTTTGTAACATAGTTACATAGTAGTAAGTAAGGCTGAATAAAGACACCAGTCCATCCAGTTCAACCTGAGTGAGTGTTGGTGCACGTCCACAATTGTGCCCATCCCTATACAACGGAAGTGATGTTCTGATGCCGCCATCTTGCTACACACCGCACCCGTTCACCCTAAGGATAGTCAAAAGTCGACAAGCAGACATCTTGTTACACCCACCGGAGTCATGCATTTCACACTTATATTTAACAGTAAACTCAGCTAATATAGTGACATTCAGTATTTTTTAATCCGTCACACTGTTTTGATGCTGATTTTTCAAAGCAGCGGTGTTCTCTCAAATTAGCAAACCTGTGAGATCAGCAGGCTCGCTGCTGCTTTTAAAATTCAACATCAAAACAGTCAGACGAATTTTTAAATATTGAATTTCATTATATAAGCTCAGTTTACTAGTAAAAATAAGCGTGATATGCAAGACTCCGGTGGGTGTAACAAGATGTCCGCTTGCCGCTGTTCCGTCAGGTTAGGCGACCCATCAGAATGTGTAATGGGAGTGACGTTTCGTCGCCGCCATCTTGCTACACCCCGCACTCCTCCACAGTAAGTATACACTGAGAAGGGGGCAAGCGGACATCTTGTTGCACCCACTGGAGTTTTGATTTTACACTTTTTTTTAACAGTAAACTGAGTTTATATGGTGAAATACAGTACTTAGAACTCCGTCTGACTGTTTAGATGTTGAATTTTAAAAGCAGCGGCAAGCCTGCTGATCTCACAGGTTTGCTAATCGGACAGAAGATCGCTGCTTTTAAAATTCAACATTTAAACATTCAGACGGAGTTCTAAGTACTGTATTTCACTATATAAATTCACTTTACTGTTATAAATGTAAAAATGCAAAACTACGGTGGGTGTAACAAGATGTCCGCTTGCCCCCTTCTCACTGTATCTTTACTTTGGATGGATGCGGGGTGTAGCAAGATGGCGGTGATGAAACGTCACTTACGTTACACATTCTCATAGCTCCCAACTGTCCCTGATTTGGAGCAATGTCCCTCTGTCCCTCATTCCTCCTCATTTTGGTCTGATCGATATAGATGTATATAAAATTCACTTTTTATCTATCAAAAAGTGTATCCCAGTGCTGAACCTTTCATCTGATTTCTAAATTGCTGCATTTGTAAATCCCAAAAGCCAATATAAAGGAATAGTGGTAAAAAAAAGTACTTGTGGGTTTAACCAATCTAGTTTTTTTTTAATATAATTCTCCTTTAAGGGGGTGTGGCAACGGGTGTGTTCTATGCCTGCATATTTTTGCTGATAGGTGTCCCTCACTCCCATATCAAAAAGGTGGGAGGTATGCATTCTGACGGGTCGCCTAATCTGACGGAACACTGTCCTTACTGTGGATGAGTGCGGGGTGTAGCAAGATGATGGTGACCAAACGTCACTTCCGTTACATAATCTGACGGTTCGCCTAATCTGACGAAACACCTGCATGTAGACAGGAAGTGGCTGCAGAGGATCAGCAGCAATGAGCTGCAACAAAGAATGAAAAACAGGAGAAAGGAGAATTATTTTAAACACATTTTTACTTTAACATACAATAATAGTTTTAAAAAATTGCAAAGAATGCATAGTTCTAAGATTAGTTTTAAAAAATTGCAAAGAATGCATAGTTCTAAGATTAGACAGGTTCTATTCTGCAGATGAGTCGTGTAAAAAGCAGAGGATTTTCAAACCCCAGCTCCCATGGAATCCCTGCGGTCTATAAGCCCTCCTCCCAGAGTCTGTAGTACCACCCGGCGACCACACAGTGTCGCTGTCGCGTTCCCCACTTCCTATCTTACCGGAGCCGTTCTGTTCTCTTGCGGTTACTCGCTGCTCTCGGGCCTCGGGAAGGGATGAGCTCCATATTGCGTGACTTTCCGGCCAGGCGGACGTGAGGAGACCGAGGTCGGAGTGGAGTGTTGTCGTAGCGTCTGGCTGTGTGTCCTGGGGCCGAAAGTTGATGTGAGGTGGGAGCGGTAAGTGGTCCCCTGTTTGTGAGGTACATACCTGGAACAAGGGGGTGCGGGTCGGGAAGGCCTGTGGGATTCTCTTATTCATGCTGGGCCGGGAGGAGGAACTTCGGCTCACCAGTAGGGGGTGTGGGTGAGGCAGGCAGTCCTTTTGCCTTGTAGTTGCTGGAGGACTACAAGTCCCAGTATGACCTTAGCTGAAGCCTAGAAGGGTGTGCAGACTTCTAGGGTATGTGTCTGGCCGTCCTCTCTGGTGATGGAGATATGGATGAAGGTCAGATGAGGGTTCCATTCATAGGAGTGGATGTAGAGGTCATTCTGGATGGACCTTCCTTTTCTAGGATGAGGGGAGATCTCCTATACAGATCCTCCAATAATCAGCTTCCTGGGAGCTGATGATCTAACACTGGCCACACACATCACACTCTATATAAAGCCTTGTGCAACCTCATCCCCAGTGAGACAAAGTTTACACTTACTGCAGAATCTGCTGCCTCTGGAAAATCATCCGCAGTGGATTGTTTGTTTTTTTTAGTTATTATTTTCTGTTTTTTGTATACAGGTGTAGAACAGTCCTTTAGAAGGTGATACTACCTGTTTTAAAAGAGACGTTCGGGAATTAAAAATAAAATATATAAAAAAAAAATTATACTCACCTAGGTGGATGCAGCAATCAGGCCCCCACTGCCTTTACCACCAAGAAGTGAGTGATCAAACACTGCTGATCACTGAGTTAGTCTTTGGTGAGTAGAATGGTGGTGGTGGCGGTTAAGGATGAGTTCCGGCGTGTTTGCACACCCCATGCTCTGCGTTAATCACAGGCAGGGAGACATTTCTCGATGTGTGCAGCCAGGGCATCAGGAAATGTCTCACTGCCTGTGATCAGCGCAGTGCCGACTTCCTGGCGGGCTCTGCACATGGGGTGTGCAAACACGCCGGAGCTCATCTTTAGTGGCAGTCAGTCGCTGGGCTGTGGAGGGGACGGGAGTGACTGGCTCAGGCTCTAAGCGGCTTTCTGAGAGGCTGATCCAGCTGCCAGTCTGTCCTGATGCATCTGGTGTGAATGAATTCTTGACGTATATAGATTTTATTCTCTTCAGTTAAAGAGGTTGTAACCCCCCCCCAACAAAAAAACTATAAGACAAAGGCATAATGAGCTAAAATGCATCGCATACTAGCTCATTTTGACATACTCCCCTTAGAATGAAGCCCCATCTTCCCCGGTGTTCTGGTTTCACGGGCCCTGGCGCTGTGATTGGTTGGAGCCACGACAACATCACTCCCATGTGTGTGCACGGGAGGTGGCGGCACAGAGACCTGAAGAAACAGCACGGGTGCCATTCCTTCAGAGCACATGCGTATAGTATACAGTAAATATCTCAAACAGTGCAAGTTTAGAAGATATTTACAGTACCTATAGGTAAGCCTTATTATAGGCTTACCTGTAGGTACAGACAAGGGGAGTTTACTTCCTCTTTAAAGTGACTGTAAACGATCACCTTGTAAAACAACCCATTCAGTTAAAAATAGAAATTAAAACGGAGTTCCACCAAAGAAAAAAAGAAAATTAAAAGTCAGCAGCTACAAAAAGTGTAGCTGCTGACTTTTAAAAATTGGACACTCACCTGTCCCAGGGTCCAGTGATGCGGGCGTATGAAGCACCGCTCCTCCCCATGGTGCCGGCACTCTTACTGTGGGTACTTGGCTGTGGCTTCACAGCCGGGTACGCACTGTGCATGCGCTAGCCGCGCTGTAAGTGGGTGGGCAATCTTCTGGGACCAGTGACGTGTCCCAGAAGATTGCAGGAGGGAGGGGGAAGGGTGAACTTCCTTCCAGTGCCGCAAAGCCCTGGGAGGAAGTGGGAGCTGGAACCCTTTAAAAATAGGGTATCCGCTCCCCCCCCCCCCCCCCAAAAAAAGACATGCCAAATGTGGCATGTCAGGGGGGGGGTCACCTGCACTTAAAGCGGAAGTTCCATTTTTGTGCGGAATTCTGTTTTAAAGGCTAAACATTTGGGTGTATACAACAGGTAAAATGAGTATTATAACACCACCATTTTTCTAGGTAAATATACACTATATTACCAGAAGTATTGGGACGCCTGCCTTTGCACGCACATGAACTTTTTTTTAAAATTCTCTTTATTGATTTTTAATAGATTTACAAAAACAGAGCCTTGGGGCATTCCCTGGCTCAAAAAGTACCACGTAAACCGGTACCTAACAACAGGTTATCTGCCTAAAACAATGCTGTTAGCGACAGAAAAACAAAACAAAAAAAAAAAGAGAAAAAAACTAGATATCACTGCTCAGCCACTCCATTTGGAGAGATTATGAAAGGAGAATGTGCAACTCGTCTTCAATCGAGGTGAGGTTTCCCAAGAGGGAACTCTGGTACTAGGCCTAGGGTACTAAGGGTTCAACTATAGGGGTGTTATGAGGGTCTTAGCAAGTGTTAGCACAGAAGGAGAAGTCAATGGGCGTCAGATATACCGTCTACTCTTGAGCGGCATTAGTAGAGGCAAAGTCAAGCCATAGTTTCCACACTTTGTCAAATTTAGCAGTACACCCACGGGAGTGATATGTGGCTTTATATAATGGTGTTGTAGAATTGACCAGGGCTTTCCGAGAGTTCAGAGAGGGCGCATCTGATTGTTTCCATTTTAGTAATATTGCTTTACGGGCATAAAAGAGCAGAAGTCCTATGAGGGTCGTAGTTTCTGTGCGGTGCGATAAAGAGCCCACCAGGCCCAGCAAGAAGACTGGTACAGTCAGCGGGATAGGGATTTAACAACGAGGCTATAAATTGCATCACCTCTACCCAGAAAGAGTGTACTTTGGGACAGGACCACAACATATGACAGAAACCGGCCTCTAGACTACCACATTTCCAGCAGCTAGGATAGGCCCCATGCACATGAACTTTAATGGCATCCCAGTCTTAGTCCATAGGGTTCAATATTGAGATGGCCCACCCTTTGCTGCTTTAACAGCTCCAACTTTTCTGGGAAGGCTGTCCACAAGGTTTAGGGGTGTGTGTGTGTATGTATGTGTGTATATATATATATATATATATATATAATTTGAGGTGCACTGAATGGATTTTGGTACCGAAAATGCAGGATGCACTAAACCAAAAATTACAGTTTAAAAAAAAATATTTACCGTACGGTGTATAACACACACTTTTTTTCCCCTTAAAATCAGGGGAAAATCGTGGGTGCGTGTTATAGGCCGATCCCCGCTGATTGTGAGGAGAGGAGCGAGCGGAGCCGACATACACAAAGTCGATTGTACTTCAGCTGGACTCGGCTCCTCTCACAGTCCCGCCCATCTCCACTGATTGCGAGAGGAGAGAAGCGAGCGCCGCCGACATACACAAAGCCGAGTGTACTTCGGCTAGACTCGGCTCCTCTCACAGTCCCGCCCCTGACTGTGAGCAGAGCCGAGTGTAGCCGAAGTACACTCGGCTTTGTGTATCTCGATCGGCGCCAATTTTAAAAGAAACAAGGCTGCAAAGACACAGACTGTAGATGGACACTGTTAACGCTGCATTGATGGGCATTTAAATGTAAGTTTTTTTTTTTCCCCCTAAAATTCCCTCCTAAACTTGGGGTGCGTGTTATACACCGATAAATACGGTATATATTTTTCCAATTCTATTAAATTCAACTTTTTAATTAATATCAATTAAAATTTAATATGAATTTAATGTTGGCCATTATTGGCACCTTTTAGTGCTAGAAAAGCTCAAGAAAAATGCAGTCTCTGACCATCTCCTGTAGTGTGTCTGCAATTTCTCTTACTTAAACACACTGCTAATAGTATTAGCAAAATTTACATTTGCTGCACCTCTAGCAGACATGGTACAGGACCTCAGGCACTGGTAACTGATTTTTAAACTCGCTAGCTACAGCCTACCAAATGGTCCGACAGTCTTCTGGGACCTGTGATGTGACCCAGAAGACTGCAGAGGAGGAGAGGAGAACTATAAAACTTAGCAAACCGCTAGGTTAGTAGGTTTTGCATGCCAAATGTGGCAGGGGAGAAATACTTAAACCAGAACTTCCCTTTTTGGGTGGAGCTCCGCTTTGTGAATTTTTCCTCTACACGGTTATTGGTAAATCAAAGGAAGGCTGTATAACCAAAGTGTGGTGTGTACGCAGTGTGAATGTAATGTACCCATGCAGCATGCTAACATCTGGCTTCAAATGTTTTGTCTGCTCTGAGATGCAGGAAGGTAAAATCTGTTGCAATGTGTGATTGCAGATTGTTGCCATTTGTGTTCAGATCATACAGAGAAGGAAAAAGGTCTGATCTAAATGAAAATCTCTGCGTTTAAAAATGGACAGATTGTGAAATGGCTAAGAACTCCTTTACACCAGCTCCGTTCCTGAGCCTACAGTTTTGTTTTTTTGTTTTGTTTTTTTACAGAACTTGTTCATAGTGAATGTAAACCCTGGCAAACCACTGGCAGCATGTCAGGCTTTTCCCTTAGGAGTAGTAACCCTATTTCTTAGTAAAAGCATGGTACATCAGGCTGTTAGTGTTGTGCTGTAAACATTGTAAAAAAAAAAAATCAAACTGTGATAAACCTGATATTCCTGTGCCAGTAATTTATTGTGATGTCTTTAATACTTTTAGATTTGATGCTGGCCTGGCATATCTGATTAGGACTTCGCAAGGAATTCATCTGTATGAGTGGACACAAACTGTAAGTCATATGTGTACTCGCACACATTCTGCCTTTAGATACAGCTTTGCAGTTATGTTTAGTACCTTTCGTTAAATACCATATCATAGAGGAGTTATCTTGGGTAGTCTCTTTTTGCCCTGTAGCCTTTTGGGGGTACAAATGTTCATTCTCTAGCTGTGTCATGTTTATGGGCAGCATTAAATTCCGTTGCTCTGAGACAGTGCAGAATGAAACCAATCCTTCCTTCAGCAATTAAGGCCCATAGTTGTTTCACATTATGTTATTTGTTGCGTTACATTTTATTCCCTGTTTAAATACAACCATGGTGATGTAAGTATGATATTTGTGTCTGTTTTCAGATTGCAGAGATATGAATGAACATCCTAAGAAACGGAAAAGAAAGACTTCTTTTCCAGCCCGATATGCAGTACAGACAAATGCAAATGCATCAGCAGGTAAGGTATTTACAAGTGTTTACCATGCTTTGGTTGGTCAGCTAAATCTCTAATTGCAGTAATGAGGAGGCTGTTGGAGGAAAAAGGGGGGGGGGCAAAGCAGAATTTGGTATTTTCATAAACGAAACCCTGAGTTTTGGAACTTCTAGGTCGCTCCAACAAAAAACTAAACATGCATGCAGACGCCTGCTATTGAATTCATGTAGCTGCACTTTACATCTACTCAATCTATAGAGGTGTTCAAAGTGCCAATACAATGTTAGTGTTCTAGTTTAGAGGAGCTCCACCCAAAAAGGGGAAGCTCCGCTAGTTTGCACCGTCTACCGCCACATTTAGCACTTTTTGGGGGAGAGCGGGTACCTACAAGGATGAAATTCTGACTCCAACTCCTGTATGACCATGGCCTCAAAGAATTAAAGTAGAAATCAAATTCATTATACCATGGCTTGGGCATATGCATGCACTACATCTTGGCACCTTTTGTTGGGAGAGTGTTTTTTTTTTTTTTTCCCCATCAAAGCATATTAAGTGGGCCACTTAAAATGCATTATAAAAACACAAAAATGCATACATACACAAGTGTTTTTTTTTTCCCTTGCATCTCCACAATGCAACATATCTTTTCTTAAAAGTTCTCAAACTTATTTTATAAATAAACTAGATGTCAAAAAATATGCATTAGCCTGGGTTCACACTGCCCGCGACTTCAAAGTCGGACCCTGGCACGACTTGCATGTGACTTCTTTAACAGAAGTCAATGCAAGTCGTACCAAAATCGGACCAAAAGTAGTGCAGGAACGACTTCTGATGCAACAAGTGTTCCAAAGTCGTCGTCGCATCAGTGTGAACCGCGCCTTACTGCATTTGTAAAGCTGTGAAAGAGCCCAAGGTATCCTTTACAACACCAACCTGTGTGCCACTCTTCCCACAGCCTCATTCTATTAGTAAGCCAAAAATAACAAGCCCTAGATGTAGACTTGCTGGCCATCTGGAAAGTGTTTACAGCCTTTATCTTTAGCGTACCCTGCAGCCAGTATTGCTATGGGCAGGAAGGGAGTGATTTTGTATCGGAGGTATGGTGTTTATGGTTAGCTATAAATAAAAAAATTTTATCTCTTGTGTGGTGTAAAGTGTGATCTCTAACAGTTTTTCTCCAAGAATTGGCAGACTGTGTGTTTTGGGTGAATTGTCAATGACCCTTTCAATACTCTCCTTCAGATGTTGTTGTTCCGGTCAAAACTGTGGAAAACAATGGAATATATTTTGATCACTGCTACAGTGTGTGTTCTATAATACAAGCTGACCCTAAAGTTCCAGAACCTGAGGGTAAGTGAATGATGTTGGGTTTTTTTATTTAAAAACTGCCTCCCATTCATTCAAGTGTGGCTTTTCACACTCTGGTGGTGTGCTGCAGGACGTTCCGAAAAGTCCTGCAAGCAGGATATTTGGGGTGGGTAGGGAGCGCTCCCAAAATGCCCTGCCCATTGGAATAAATGGGCAGCGCTTCCAAAGCTATTTGGAAGCGCTGCAACGCAGGCAGTTTTAACCCCTTCTTTGGGGTTAAAAGCGTCCCGCAAGCAGCTGAAAAGCTCCCCTGTAAACAGTGGTAAAGCGCCGATAAAACGAGTGGCGATTTACCGCAAACGCGGCCCCAGTGTGAAAGGGATCTTAACCTGGATTTGGGTTTCAAAGGGTGCATGCTTTGGGGCTTTCATTCTGGTCTTGGCTTAGATACATATTACTTCAATGATCCAGAGCATCCAGTAATTTAATCCATGAAGTATTGAAACCTGGATCAGGATGATGGCCCTAGCCTAGACCATACACTTTTAAAAACTGCGCCAACAGTGGCAACCTGCACATTTCTATCCACTGGTCCATTTGCCCTTTGCAGTCCATTTTTGGCTACCTGTGACCCTAATTATGACTTTGTTTATTCCCTTCACAGTGATTCTTGGGGAAATACAATGACCAGGAAAGTATTGTGAGCCCGTTCCCATGCTCTAATTGGCTATTTGCTTATGTGACAGGGGGAGTAGGCTCACCCATACCAAACACTTGTTGGCTGTGTGAAAACCAACACATAGGGGTTTATTTACCAAGGCTGGAGAGTGCAAAATTTAGGCTCACGTCTGCAAAGAAACCAATCGGCTTCCAGGTTATATTGCCAAAGCTTAATTGAGCAAGCTGAGGTTAGAAGCTGATTGGTTACCACACACAGCTGCACCAAATTCTGTGTGTTTAGTAAATCTACCCCATGTGGCTGACTTCTTCATTGTGATGGAAACACAGAGAAAGCACTGTTAAGTGGGGTACACACTATAAGAAAATCGGGCGAACGTTTGTCCGATTTTTTTCCCCTCGATGTTTCACAGCAAATCAGAACTGATGAACATCCGTACGAAAATTCTCGTACGACAAAAGCTTTTTTTTGTTTATGATCATGCACAGTCTTATGATTTTTCTTGCACGAAACCTGCACACCTTAAAACGCAAATCATTCGTTCTGTTCCCCTACGAGAAAAACTTTGGCGTTTGTCCCTTCCAGGATTTTCGTACAAAAAATTCGAAATCGCCCATCGAAAGTTGCAAAGTTATACGAAAATCAAGAGAAAATGTTTGCCTGATTTTCTTAGTGTGCCGAGCACGAGCCTTTAATCCAGTAGGGTAAACCTATACATGCTTTATTGTGACTTATGCTGGCCATACACTATACCAAAAATTGTCCGAAATTTGTTTTTCGGCCAGGTAATGGGCACAAAATCGATTAATCGTTGGGACATTAAAGCCGAAAAAACGGACAAGTTTGGAAATTTTCTGCCAAACGAACGTTAACATGAAAGGTTTAATGTCTTTCCCGTCCAAACTGTTTGCACTAGGTATATGTAAAAAAAAAAAAAAAAAAACGAACAAAAAATTGATTAATTTATGTCCACTGAACGATTTATTGGTCATTACATGATGGCACTATCGTTTGCTCTCACGGCCGAATATTAATTTTTCAAAAATGGGGGCAGCCGTTTTTTTGTATAGTGTATGGCCATCATTACTGTTCTACATCCCTATCTCCTTTCTGCCCAGCTAGCCACCACAGTTCTCTTATGCAAGCAATCTCTGAAGTTATTTCTTTACACTCCTGCTCTGCCTACTTCTTACAGTTTATATACGTTGCAGTTTGCAAGTGGTTTACCGGGATTATGACTTAAGATATATCAGCCATAACCTCGGTATCGTTTTTTGCGGCTGGCTTTCTCATGAAACCGCTCTGAGCCGCAGGAATGATTTCTGAAGTGGCAGGAGGAGACATTCCCCCTCCCCTCTTATCGTTTCAGCTGGTTTGCCCAAGAAACTATCTGACTGTGTGGCCGGCTGCATCCATAGGCGATCAAAGAGTAGATACTCTATGAGCGCCTCTATGGTTTTGGAGCAATGTCATGACGTCACTTCCAGTGTTCTATCGAGAATTGCCTCCCGACGAAAAATGCCTTCAATGGGTCTGCACATTTGCAGTACCAAACGTCACTCTAGCCGATATGTTGATCAACTGGTGTGACATCAACACAGTGCATGCGCAGATCATCGGAGGCATTATCCAACACTATATAAACAGCCGGGAAATTTAGTTGTCAGGTTGAACCTCGCTGTTGCGGGGCAGGTTGGGTTGTGTTGAAGGGTGCCCTTAGACACAGCCAATACCAGTCTTTCAGCACACAGAAAATATCTGCCCCGCACTAGCGAGGCTCAATCTGACAAGTACTATCTCCCACCGCTGTCTGCATAGCTTTGAATACTGCGCGGCAAATACTGTCTCCCGTTGAAAAACGCCTCCGACAATCTGTGCATGCGTTATGTTGACGTCACGCCAGCTGATCAGCATATCAGTTGGAGTGACATTTTGTACTGCGCATGCGCAGACCCATTGATGGCTTTTACTGTAATAAAAAAAAAAAAAAATTTTTTTTTTTTTTTACCTTTTGCAGGTGAAGGAGATTTGTGGTCTTTTGGACCCCAGATCTCTCCATAAAGAGGACCTGCCATCCTTATTTCCATTACAGGGGATGTTTACATTCCTTGTAATAGGAATAAAAGTGATCCGAAAAAAAAATGAAAGGAACAATATAAAAATTTTAAATAAATAAGAAAAAAAATTTTTTAAAGCGCCTCACCCCTTTTTATTCTCATGCGTAAAAGCGAAACCATACGCAACTTACGCACAGATATGTGAACGGTATAAGCACAACACATGTGAGGTATCGCCACAAATATTAGAGCAATAATTCTAGCGCTAGACCTCCTCTGTAACTCCAAACAGGTAACCTGTAAAGGGATTTAAAGCATCGCCTATGGAGATTTTTAACTACCGTAGTTTGTCACCATTCCATGAGCATGCGCAATTTTAAAGCGTGACATGTTGTTTATCTAATTTACTCGGCTTAACGTCCGTTTTTAAAAAAAATAATTTCCAAAGAAATTGCATTTGCAAAACTGCTACGCAAACACCATGTGACATACAAAAAATTACAACGATCGCCATTTTATTCCCTAGGGTTACTGCTAAAAAAAAAAAAAAAAAAAAAAAGTATGTTTGGGGGTTATAAGTAATTTTCTATCAAATTACTGATTTTAAACTTGTAAACAAAAGGTGCCAGAAAAAGCCTGGTCGTCAAGTAGTTAAAACCAGGCCAGCTGACCTCTGCTTAGTGTCTGCTGGCTCTACCTTCTTTGGGGGTTAAATAAAAGTTTAACCTCCACATGAACAAAATCTTTTATTAATCCTTTCATCCCCATCTTGGGGGTACTTTGGCATCTTTGTTTTAGGTGTTGGAGACCCTTTCTCTGCTTCTAAGCGACAGTTGAACATTAGTGTGGTTTGGCTGTTTACCCAGCAGCACCAGGGTCAAGCCTTCAGTTTTTAGGTCAGCTGGTTTTACATATGCAGTTATACAAGATATACCAAATCTACCCTTGTATACATTGAAACTTGGTGAACATGTTGAATTTTTTTGACCTATAATTCAACAATCTTTGGCATTAGTCTAAAAATGTTAGCAGTAAAGTGATAGAAAACAAGTTTTATGGTTGATTTTTCCAGCTATTGTATTTTTAAAGAAAAATTGCCACAGCCCGGTAATATGAGAACCCAATAAAAAAAAAATCTATTTAAAAAAATAAAATATCAATTTTTTTTTTTATATATAGACATCTTCTTAGATCAGGCTCTCATTGTCATAGTCCTAGAACAAATGTTGCATTACTTATTAGTGGTTAACTCTTTACAGTCTTGCATGGTACACCTGTGCAAGTTTACTAACACCCAATTAGAACAAATAAGCAGAAGAGCTATTGATATGATCTTGCAGAGATCAGTAGCTTTTTATAGTAAAAACATGAGTGATGTGGTAAGCCCAAATACAAAATAGAGCAACAAAGCTAATAAAGGGTCTGGAGGATATTAGTTATGGTTTTAGAGGAAAGGTTGCGAGCACTGAACTTATTCTCTCTGGAGAAGAGATGCTTGAGAGGGGATATGATTTCAATTTATAAATACCGTAAAGGTGACCCCACAATAGGGATAAAACGGAAGGGAGTTTAACAAGACACGTGGCCACTCGTGAAAATTAGAAGAAAAAAAACACTTTATCTTTAAACTACGTAGAGGGTTCTTTACTGTAAGAGCGGCAAGGATGTGGAATTCCCTTCCACGGGTGGTGGTCTCAGCGGGGGCATAGATAGTTTCAAAAAACTATTAGATAAGCACCTGAACGACTGCAACATACTGGGATATACAATGTAATACTGACATATAATCACACACATAGGTTGGACTTGTGTCTTTTTTCGACCTCGCCTACTATGTAACTATGTAATAGCCATGTCTGCATGGGTTTGGTAAATAACATGTTGTGTTTGCTCTGCAGAGGAACAGCCTAGTACCAATGGAGACAGTAGGGAGAACTGTGAGTCTCCAACAATAATTCCTCAACCAATCCATGAAGATGCAGTAGTGGAAGTCCATACTGAAGAGCCCGAGTGTGTTCCTTCACCTGTAACAGAAGAAGAAATAAAGGACATCCCATTACAAATACAGGAAAGTCCAGAAAGCAGTCCCTCCTCTAACCTGACAACACCACAAAAATGGCCACTACTCAGGGCCAACAGCGCTGGCCTATTCCGTTGTGACCAGTGTGACTACAACAGCAAATACTTTTCTGATCTAAAACAGCATATGATCTTAAAGCATAAGTGCACAGAGTCTCACATTTGCAAAGTATGTAAACAGAGCTATTCTAGTGAAGACTTGCTCATGGAACACGAAAAGGAACATGAAGAGGAGCAACTGAGTTGTAAGCAATGTGATTACAAGACCAATTCCTACGAGAGCCTCAGTCAGCATGTGACAGATGCCCATTTTAACGACTTTCTTTACTGGTGCGAACAATGTGATTTGCAATTTTGCACGAGTAGCGAGCTGTACTTGCACTTTCAGGAGCATAGTTGTGATGAACAGTACTTATGCCAGTTCTGTGAGCACGAGACCAACGATCCAGAAGATTTGCACAGTCACGTAGTAAACGAACACACCTGTCGTCTTATTGAGATAAGCGATGCCTATAACAATGGAACACGGGGAGAATTCAGTCTCCTAAACAAGATCAGCTTTGATAAATGTAAAAACTTCTTTGTTTGCCAGGTGTGTGGCTTCAGCAGCAGGCTCCACACTAATGTGAATAGGCATGTAGCAATAGAACACACTCGCTTTTACCCACATGTCTGTGATGACTGTGGGAAGGGCTTTTCGGGCATGTTAGAGTACAGTGAGCATTTAAACTTGCATTCATCAGAAGGTGTTTACCTGTGCCAATATTGCGAATACTCAACAGGTCAGCTAGAGGACCTAAAAACTCACTTAGATTTTCGGCATTCTGCAGATCTGCCCCATAAGTGTACAAACTGCCTTCTGAGGTATGGATCTGAAGAAGAACTTAAAACCCATAACCAAACACATGAGAAAACAAGTTAGAGCGCACTGTCCAAAGAAAGAAGCAAAAACAATACTCTGAGATTGGGTTGAGAGCAAAACACAGGTATCCTGCTTCTTTATTTTTCAGATCATATTGCCAGAAATGGATAAGACGCACAATGGGAGCTAAAGACTTTAGAATAACAGAATATACCATTCCCAGGAATGTCATTTGTGCAAATGTTAAACACTCCTATTTCAAATGCAGTAGATGTACAACTCCTTCTAGTGAAAGCATTAAACATCAATTACATGCATGCTTGATGGAGATATTTATCAGGTTATGTCAAAAGGTTTCTTTTTATAAATTGCCTGTGTAATTTTTTTTTCACTAGTGTATTTGTAAGTTTATGATGTGCTGGCTTGGTGTATGGTACACAGTCTATTGAAGATGACTTGAAGCAGGATCTTCATCTTTTTTCTGCATGGATACATTAAAGTGGGACTGCTCTGTTGGTTTAATGAATTTCAATTTGTAAATGTGTGTTGCACAAGTGATTGTAAGTGTGATTGCACCATGTGAGGCTTATGTGCTCAAGAATATGTCCGGTTAATTAATGTGCTTTATGTAGTAATTTGAAATCATTTTTTTTTTTTTTCCCCCATGAAGCAGGATGTCATTGGATATTGTTGTGCCAGAAAAAACCCACAAATAGAAAAGCTTGCTATAAACTGTAGTACGAATTAAAAAAAAAAAAGTCTGGATTGTGGTTGTCCTGCACTTAAAACAGACCTCCTCGTTTTTGATTTTCAACAATAAATGTATTTTCTTTATAACTTACTGTTACATAAAATCACCTGGTGGTTTTATTGACAACTCTTGTACACTATCATTTTTCAAACTGAAATTAAGGCTACATTCACACTTGTGTGACTTGCCATAGATACTACTTTGTCGTCGTTGTATACATACAACATCAATTAAAAACACATTTCTCACAGCCTTGCATGCATACTCCTAGCACATGGCCACATATCTGTTCGTAAATATAACAAAGTATAAAATATTTAAAAGAAACAAAGTAAAAATTTCACATAACATTCCTAAAATGCTTTACCTGGTAGGGTTATGAACAATACAGCCCTAGGGGAAAAAAAAACAAACAAACTATACTTTAAATGATTAGTGGGTGTTTTGAGTGTTCTACATCTTCTTCTTGATGGACGACTTTGGATACAAAGTTGCATAAGTCACAGCCCATGTATTTAAATGAAAGCCATTCAAATCTATGTGACTTAAAAAAAAAAAAAAAAAAAAGTGGTCTTGCACTACTTTATTGTGACTTGAGTGCAACTGCAATGTAAACTCATGAAAGTTGCATCATAAGGTCATCAATGCGACAGTTGTGCAACAGTCAAAGCCAGAGTCATCAGCCAATGTTGCAAAGCCGCATTGGAAATTACACGACTTTGGAGTCACACAAAAGAGTGAATGGAGCAGGTGATGAAGTATAACAAAGAGCAGGTATCACTATTCCTTCTCTGCATGACACACCTGTGTTTACTGCACCCTGTGTCTGCAGTTTACAATTCATTCATAAAACAGGCGCTTATAACCCTTCTTTGGCCGCTAGCGGGGTTAAAAACACCCCGCTAGCACTCGAAAAGCGCCGCTTAACCAGCGCTAACGCTTGGGCGGCCCCAGTGTGAAAAGGATCTAAGCCTGTACTATTGCTTTATAAATTGGCCTTTTGGTGTCGTTACTCTCTGAAAAACCCAACAGCAAAATGTCTTATCTGATGTTACGGTAGACTGAAATATCGTTACTTTAAGATGCTGCACCTTACACATCATTTTCTCCAAAGGTCTAGTGAATGAACTGGTTCAATCATTCACCTGTTCTCTGTGCAGCCAGTTGAATCTTTATGGCAAATACATTTTCATACCATTTGCAAACTAAGCCTTCGCCTTACTATATAAAATACAGGCTCAATCTTCTGAAGAGCGAGAGCCACTTAAGTGATTTGGTAACCGGTCACAATGAACTATAGGGTTTTACTTCCTCTTAAACTGCAAATGTAAACAAGTCCTTACTGACCTGAACCCCCTATAAGGCTGCTTTCACACGCATGCGCTGCGGTTTACCTGCACCACGAGAAAAGCCAATGTAGCACCATTATTTAAAAAAGGGCCAAAATACATCCCTGGGAATTACAGACCAGTTAGCCTAACATCAATAGTATGCAAGCTCTTGGAGGGGATAAGGGACTATATACAAGATTTTAGAAATGAGAACGGTATCATTAGCAGTAATCAGCATGGATTCATGAAGAATCGTTCTTGCCAAACCAATCTACTATCCTTCTATGAGGAGGTGAGTTGCCATCTAGATAAATGAAGGCCCGTAGACGTGGTGTACTGTATTTTGCAAAAGCATTTGACACAGTTCCCCATAAACGTTTACTGTACAAAGTAAGGTCTGTTGGCATGGACCATAGAGTGAGTACATGGATTGAAAACTGGCTACAAGGGCGAGTTCAGAGGGTGGTGATAAATGGGGAGTGCTCTGAATGGTCAGGGGTGGGTAGTCGGGTCCCCCAAGGGTTCTGTGCTGGGACCAATCCTTTTTAATTCATTCATAAACGACCTGGAGGATGGGGTAAACAGTTCAATCCCTGTATTTACAGATGATACTAAGCTAAGCAGGGCAAAAACTTCTCCACAGGCTGTGGAAACCTTGCAAGAAGATCTGAACAAAGTAATGGAAAAGGACCTGGGGGTCCTAGTAGATGACAGGCTCAGCAATGCCAGGCTGCAGCAAACAGAATATTGGCATGCATTAAGAACTCCAGAGATAAAACGATAATTCTCACGCTCTACAAGACTCTGGTCCGGCCGCACCTAGAGTATGCTGTCCAGTTCTGGGTACCAGTCCTCAGGAAGGATGTACTGGAAATGGAGCGAGTACAGAGAAGGGCAACAAAGCTAATAAAGGGTCTGGAGGATCTTAGTTATGAGGAAAGGTTGCGAGCACTGAACTTATTCTCTCTGGAGTAGAGACGCTTGAGAGGGGATATGGTATCAATTTAAAAATACCGTACTGGTGACCCCACAATAGGGATAAAACTTTTTTGCGGAAGGGAGTTTAATAAGACACGTGGCCACTCATTATAATGAGATTTAACCATAAACTACGTAGAGGGTTCTTTACTGTAATAGCGGTAAGGATGTGGAATGCCCTTCCACAAGTGGTGGTTTCAGCAGGGGGCATAGTTTCAAAAAACTATTAGATAAGCACCTAAACAACCACAACATACAGGGATATACAATGTAATACTGACATATAATCACACACATAGGTTGGACTTGTGTCTTTTTTCAACCTCACCTACTATGTAACTATGAGGTGCAGTGCACCTGAGGCTTTCCTGCGCGTTTGCTGCACTGAGCCATAGACTTCTATTACATCTTGCGGGTGTGGTGCCCTTTGTGAAAGCACACCAAAACTCCTGCATTCGGGATATAATAGAAGTCTCTGGCTCAGTGCAGCAAAAACCCAGGTGTACTGCCCTGCATCTGCGGATAAGTGTTTGAAAGCGGCCTAAAAAAAAAAAAAGTTAACAAGTGCTAATATGTGCATTAGAAAAGTGCAGTGTATGTGATGTTTAATACATTGACCTTTTCCAGCTTCTGCTAGCATAGCTTTCTGGGCTGCTAGAAAGGTTCCAGGCGAAGTGCACTTGGTATCACTCTGCCTGGGAAAGAAGTCACACAGGAAGCATCGGCTTATACAGCCCCTACTTCCTCCGCTGCAGGTGCTGGCTCCATGCACTCTGATGCTCCGAGATGGTGGCTCGGCAATCTATCGATCGTGATCTGGGCTTGCCAACCCACCTTCCCATTGGTATGCGCTTGCCTGGTTTGATGTTGACAACATTAAATTCTTTATTTAAAGGTTAGAGTCAGGCTGACAGTCAATTGAAAAGCATAAACAAGACATAATCTGTTGGAATTACATGCCCACTTTCTACCAGTATAGTGAATGCTAACAGTACCTGTTCTGTAAGTGGCAAAGAAACTGAGCAATAAGCCATTGTTCCCTACAACTGCTATAAATGGAGGTAAACTATAAGAACAGCAACGGTGAGTGAGCTCATCATGGTAATAACTAGCTAGCAGCAGATGCAGTGCTATGTTCAAAGAAACATTTTCTGCTTGTATTCAATAGGCTTATTACTCAACAGGTCCAGTAGCAGAGATAAAACTTTGGGCCATGCCTAGGATGATCACTCTGACAGCACCGACACCACTTAAAAAAAAATAAATATGTGTGGAGAAATAGAACAAACCAAAGGGTGGGAAGAGCCTAAAGGAACCTGGAACAGACAAGACTGAAGGCAAGTTACACAAACTAAAAATATTCATCTGAAAAATGAAAGATCCCAGTAGAACCATCGATTCTGGGTGTTCCTCTGACCTGTCTCGCCAAGGCAATGGTCAGGTCTGTTTCAGGTTGTGGATATCATTAAGGCTCAGTTCACACCCAATACTGATGCGGCTCCCAGCAGGGGTCCAGTGTGTACTGGTTCATCGTTTCAGGTCCGATTTAAGCCCCAATTTTTGGCTGAATTCGGACCTGAAACGGACCAAAAAAACCGCACAGGGCTCCTGTACAAATTTGCACCGGAGCCGCATCGGAGATATGTGAACCGGCTCCAGAGAGCCAATCACAATCTCTTGCTGTAGCGAATTGAATGCGGTGATCCCGCATCCAATTTGCAATAGTGTGAACCCAGCCTCAAACCCCTTTCACACTAAGGCAGTTTTCAGGCGTTTTAGTGCTAGAAATAGAGCTTGAAATGTGCCTCCCATCCTCTGTAATGGGTGCTTTCACACTGGGGCGGTGTGCTTGTGGGGCCTTCGGAAAAGTCCTGCAAGCAGCGTGTTTGGGGCAGGTTGGGAGCGCTGTATACATCACTCCCAAAATGCCCCTGCCTATTGCAATGAATGGGCAGCGCTTCCGAAGCACCGCAACAAGGGAGTTTTTAACCCCTTCTTTGGGGTTAAAAGTGCAGCTTAAACAGCTGTAAAGCACCGTTAAAATGAGCAGTGCTTTACCGCGAACGCGCCCCCAGTGCGAAAGGGGTCTAACTGGCAAGCCACTGTCCTGTTGTGGGCCACATTGAAGGACCATGGTTTGAGCACCCCTGCTTTAGTATATTCTGCCATTGCAGACTCTTCGTATAAATATTAAAGCTGAACTCTAGGCAGATTTAAAAGAAAATATATAATACATTTTTTTTTTTTTTTTTTTTTTTTTTTTTAAGCAAGCAATCTAATTACCTGAATGTGACCTGGTATCAGTCCCTTGCAGTACCTGTAGAGCAGGCCTGGAGTGTCAGAAGAGGAAGAATAGCACAAGGATCAGTTCACGTGGTGACAAGAAGCATGCTGATAGGAAGAAAAAGCAGAATGGAAAAGATGCGCTTATCGCTGTGCTGATTTTCCAGAATAACCTGGGCTCAGAGGAAGTGGGTTGAATGATGCTGGTCATCACACTTACAACATTTACCAATGTAAAAAAGTTCAAATAATTTCTTATGGGTCAGGAATGATCTGATTTCCCCCTGCAGTGCCCTGAAATTCACTATATTACCAAAAGAATTGGGACGCCTGCCTTTACACACACACACACACACACACACACACACACACACACACACACACACACACACACACGAACTTTAATGGCATCTATTGAGAGCCGGTCACAATCTCCTGTCATGTGAATTGGATGTGGGGAAACCCACATCCAAATGTGCTTAAGTGTGAACCTGGCCTTAAAGTATGATAGGGCAAAATAAAAAAAAAAAAAAACCAAAAAAAACCCTGATTTTAGCTCCGAAGTCCTGTTATAGGCTGACAACACACTGCATTTTTGTGGTGTCAGCCAAGCCCAGTTGCCTTTTCCTAGACTGTTCAAACCCCCTCTGCCCTTGAATAAACACACTCTCTTTCTAAATTTCACTACACATTTTACAATCTGATTGTACACTTTGCTTTAGTCTCCTTTCACACGGGGCGGACCTTGTTGAGGGGGATCTGTCCACTGATCAGAGCAGACAGATCCATGTCTACTCAGTTTATGCAGGGTGGACATGGACAGAGTCCACTCTGCTCTATGGTCGGCTGGGAGTAAACGGACTCCGCTGTCTGTTTACATCCACCTGCCCTCCGATCTGCCTAAATGGAAGAGGACAGATCCCCTTCTGTTTTTTTTTTTTTTTTTTTTTTTTTTTAAACGGACCAGATCAGACCTGAAGGTAGGCGGGTAAATGGACACAAGCCTGTTTGCACCCATCGGTCCAGAGACTTAACCATTTGCCTACAGGGTGCTTTCACCCCCTTCCTGCCCAGGCCAATTTTGAGCTTTCAGGCCCCATTCATTCACACCTCAGCGTTTTGTAGCTTGAAGCCTGAAGCTCCAAAATACTGGAGGGGGGAAAAAAAAAAAAAAAAAAAAAAAAAAAATGTATATTATTCTCTATGGAGATGGTTCACATCTCCACTCCAAATCACCTGAAGCTCAAAAAAGTTCTGGAGCTTTTCTTTGTAGCTCAATTCGGGCAGACGTTGGCATTTTTTCTGCTTTACATTGGTGACCTTTTGACCTGTACAAAAACGCGCGACTTTCTGCCTGAAAATGATACGCTCAGGTGTGAATGCAGCCTCAGTGCTGTTGCACTTTGAATGACAATTGCACAGTCATGCTACACTGTAACCATGCGAAATTTTTATCATTTTCTTCACACAAATGGAGCTTTTTGGTGGTATCTAACCACTTCAATACAGGGCACTTATACACCTTCCTCCCCAGACCAAATTTTCATCTTTCAGCGCTGTCACACTTTGAATGACAATTGCGAGGTCATACAACACTGTACCCAAACTAAGTTTTTAATCATTTTAGAGCTTTCTTTTGGTGGCATTTAATCACCTCTGGGATTTTTATTCTTTCAAAAAAAAAAAAAAAAAGGAAGAAGGAGGGCTGATCGCCGCCATTACTAGTAAAAACATTTTAAAAGAAAGTTCCTAAATCTATCCCATAGTTTGTAGACACTATAACGTTTGTACAAACCAAACGCTTTTTGGGATTTTTTTTTTTTTTCAAAAATATGTATTCTTCTACAAGTTGCCCAAACACTGATAAAGACATTAGATTTTTTTCAATTTTTTTTTTTTTATTATTGAGAATGTTTTATAGCAGAAAGTAAAAAAAAAAAAAAAAAGAGGTTTTGTTTTTTCAAAATAGTCTTTTTTTGTTTATAGCGAAAACAAAAACTGCAGAGGTGATCAAATACCCCCAAAAGAAAGCTCTATTTGTGGGAGAAAAATTATATCAATTTTATTTGGGTACAGTGTCACACGGCCGCTCAATTGTCAGTTAAAGCGACGCAGTGCCGTATCGCAAAAAAATGGTCTGGTCATTAAGTGGTTAAATATTCTGTAGCGCCCAGATAGGAATTGGGAGGTTTTTTAACATACCTCTCAACTTTGAGATGGGAATGAGGGTCCCCTATTAACAAAAGGTATGTAGGCATAAGACATGCTCCTGCTATGCCCCCTTAAAGAAGAATTAAACAACAAAAATTTGTTAAGCCGCAAGTGCTGTGTTTGTTTTTTTTTTTTTTTTTTTGCAATTTCTATTCCTTTATATTGTTTGACATTTATAAATGCAACTATTTAGAAATTGGATGAAAGCACTGGGCAGTGGTGGCTGGTGGCTTTTTTTTGGGGGGGGGGGGGGGGGTGAAAAAAAAAAAAACACAAACAACAACAACAACAACAACAACCATCGATTGCAGCCTCACTGTGCCCATCAAACGCCGCCACTGTGACCCCCCCCTCACTCATTGTCTGCCCGGCACTTACCCTGTCTCGGTGGGGCAGCGGGTGACGGCGGTGAGCTCTATTAATCTTCTTTTGTCCTCTCCCGTCAGGCATCCAAACCCACCACATTCATTATTTTATATCATGATAATTAAAACTAAAAATTAACTTTATCAGAAAATCCGATTTACATGCAACAGCACCTTGTCTATATGCAAAATTATATCACAAACCATTACGTTCAAATCCAAACCTCTTTTTGTTTATAGCACAAAAAATAAAACCGCAGAGGTGATCAAATACTACTAAAAGAAGGCTATTTGTAGGAAAAAAAAAAAAGAAAGATGTAAATTTTGTTTGGGTACAGCGTCGCATGAGCACGCAATTGTCAGTTAAAGCGACACAGTGCCGTATCGCAAAAAGTGGCCTGGTCATTAAGGGGGCAAATCCTTCCGGGGCTGAAGTGGTCAACCAGAATCAGGGCTGGGCAAGGCAGCCCACTGCGCATATTATCTCTCTCTCGTGACATTGGGGGGGGGAGATGTCTAGCCCAGTGATAGATGGGTTTTAAGTGAGTTCACAGCCAACAGGAACTAAGGTTTAAGGTCATGGTAGCCCACTTTTATTGAAAAGTAACAAAAAGTTGAAAGCTCACGCACGCATTTGGTTTCCCACACAGGGGTTCTTCTCCCAAAACAACAACTGAAAAATGCCAATCCACCTGGCTCTTAATGCTTACTCAACCTTGGGCGCAGTTCCTTGCTGCACAGGCCAACTCGTGGCCTCTAGGAAGGGGCTCTCCTGACACTCCAGGCTTCCACATTCCTCCAAGACTCACAGTCCCCAAGACTCTCTCTCTTCCAGTTGTCTCAGCTATGGTCTCCCCGACTCTCTCAGTCCACTGACCTGGAACCTCTCCCACATGGAGTGCCATCTGAACGATGTTGCCTGGGTTCTTAAACTGTAGCACACCTCCTTCCTGGCTGCAGCAACTGCTCCAACACCAACTCCTTTCCCACACCCACCGAGCTATACTCAGCTCTGCCTTATAACAGGTGTGTACACCTGGACACGCACACAACCTGCAGAGCTTCTGGATAACCTGGACACACGACTGAAGACTCCATCCCTCCCAATGCTCTTTGAAGTCTTCAAGTTTCCAGCCCCAATCCAGACTTACAAAATCCAGAGAAAACTTAAAGCATAGTTTTCTCTGCTCACCGATCTTTTGCTGGAACTTCTCAAATTGCTTCTTTGAGAGTCCTGTGTCCATTTTACAGACATTTTCACTAAGACAAGGGCTCTCACTCTCACAATACACACACACATTTTATTGTCAAAAGTATTGGGACACATGCCTTTACACACACATGAACTTTAATGGCATCCCAGTCTCAGTCAGTAGGATTCAATATTGAGTTGGCCCTCCCTTTGCTGCTATAACAGCTTCAACTCTTCTGGGAAGGCTGTCCACAAGGTTTAGGAGCATGTCTATGGGAATGTTTGACCATTCTTCCAGAAGTGCATTTGTGAGGCACTAATGTTGGATGAGAAGGCCTGGCTCTAATTCATCCCAAAGGTGCTTTATTTGAGGTCAGGACTCTGTGCAGGCCAGTCAGGTTCCTCCACCCCAAACTCGCTCATCCATGTCTTTGTGGCCCTTGCTTTCAGGGCCGGTGCTACCACTAGGCAAACTAGGCAGGCGCCTAGGGCGCACTGCTGCCTAGGGGCGCCCGGCCACTGGTTTCCCCTCAGAGTCTGCATGCTCAGCAGGCTGCAGCATGCAACTAACTCAGTCTGACCGGTAGTGTAATTAGAGGCGCAGCGAAGCACTGGAGCCAGCGCTAGAGGAAGCAGAGCCAATGCTTCCTGTATAGCAGCACCTTCTGTCACATGGGCAGGGTAAAGGGGGTGGAGCCAATGGGGGTGTAAAACTTAAGTTTCGCCTAGGGTGTCAAAAACCCTTGCACCAGCCTTGTTTGCTTTGTGCACTGGTCCAAATCATTTGGGGGAGGGGGGATTATGGAGTGTGGATGTTCTTCAGGGGTTCAGCTTGGCCTCTTTGTTCCAGGATGGCCCCTTGAAGTGAAGTGAAGGGGACTTTTAGGTGTCAGTATACTAAGACATTTTGGACAATTTCATGCTCCCAACTTTGTGGGAACAGTTTGGGGATGGTATCTTCCTGTTCCAACATGACTTCGCACCAGTGCACAAAGCAAGGTCCATAAAGACATGGATGAGCAAGGGTGGTGTAAAATGAACTTCAAGTGCAATAATTCACATTATAATAGTGACTAAAACATATACAATTAAGTGTAACCATCTAAAAAATAAAAATTCCAAAGTGCTACAATGGTGTGAACCTCCTAATTAAAAAGTTGTTGCTCTTGTCAATTTGTATTGCAATTATCTGTGAAAGGGTTTCCAACATCCCTGCTAAGTTTCATTTGTTATGTCTTGTTCTCAGTTTGAATTAGATGTGAAGTTGCGTATCACAGAGACCGGTATTGTGGTAATATTGAAGTTTATTGCAATTTCCATACATTAGAGGTTTTCACCATTATTGTTAAGTTATTGATTAGTAAGTTAGGGCTGCACTTTTTTTCTTTTTTTTTGTGGTGTGGTAGGAACACGTAAGTGCTTAGTGCCAGGCCTTTACTGACACTTTTTTTTGTTTTACCTCCAGTAGTTTATAGTAAATAGTAGTGTGGTGGTTACCTATTATACTAAAGATTGGCACGTGACATTAATAAACATCAACAGATTTTAGTTGTGTCCCACCAGGCCGCCCCCATGTGGACAATGTGCCTGGCTGCTGAGTTCATCTCCCCATCCCTGCACTCACTGCACTGATGGACACTGATAGGCAACACTGATGGGCACTGATTGTCGGCATTGATGAACACTGATTGGCAGCACTGATGCGCACTAATAGGTGCCCTTGATTGACACTGATAGGTGGCACTGATTGGCAGCACTGATTGGCACTGATAGGTAGCACAGACTGTTAGCATTGATTGGCACTGATTGGCAGCACTAATGGGTAGCACAGATTGTTAGCATTGATTGGCACTGATTGGCAGCACTGATGGGCACTGATTGGTGGCACTGTTAGGCAGCAATGGTTGGCACTATTTGGCAGCACTACTGGGCACTGATGGGCAGCACTGATTGGCAGCACTTATGGGCACTGATTGGCATTGATAGGCAGCACTTATGGGCACTGATTGGCATTGATAGGCAGCACTGATGGCCACTGATAGGCAGCATTGATTGGTGCACTGATTGGCACTAATAGGCAGCACTGATAGGTGGCACTTATGGGCACTAATAGGGAGCAATGATTGGCAGCACTGATGGGCACTGATTGGCATTGATAGGCAGCACCGATTGGCACTGATGGGCAGCACTGATAGGCAGCACTGATTGGCAGCACTGATGGGCACTGACAGAGGAGAGGGGGAGTTTAACATTGAGCAGATCATAAGGCTTGCCAGAGCCCCTCAGTGTGTGAAACTGTCAGCTAATGTAACTGCATTGAGGGAGAGAGATCAGCTGTCATAACTCCGTGGTGATGTCAGGGGTGGGCGGAGCAGCGGGACTGAGCAGCTATCAAAACACCAGCCAATCATCGGGCTATTTAAAAAAGGTGCGGGGCTGATAAATGTAGCGGACTGCCCAGACCCCATCCCATTGGCTGGTGTTTGATAGCTGTTCGGTCCCGCCCACTCCGGACATCACCGCTGAGTTGTGACAGCTGATCTTTCTCCCTGCATACAATTACATTAGCTGACAGTGTCACAGACTCAGCGGCTCTTACAAGCCTACAAGTGGGCTACACATTCCTTGGATACAACCTTTCACAGCATCCCAGCGGGCAGATATTGGAAGACAGCGCTGTGATTAGGGTGTGCGTACTCCTGACAACTTTTCACTGGAAGCTCCAGCCAGTTGCCGCACCTCTTATGCCGTGTACACATGATCGCACATTCCGACAACAAAATCCATGTTTTTTTTACTACAGATGTTGGCTCAAACTTGTCTTGCATACACACAGTCACACAAATCTTGTCGGAAATTCCGAACGTCAAGAGCGCGGTGAATTGTGTGGAATTGTGTACACACGCTCAGTTTCCGACAGCGGATTTTGCTGTTGGAAAATTTGAGATCCAGATCTCAAATTTTGTTTATTGGAAATTTTGGCAGAAAATGTCTGATGGAGCCTACACACGGTCAGAATTTCCGACAACAAGCTCCCATCGAACATTTATTGTTGGAAAATCCGACCGTGTGTACGGGGCATTAAAGTGCCACCTGGGACAATGGTCCCACGGCTGGGCCGGCACTGCATTTTATATACAACTATAAAGATCAAACCAAAATGAGGGACAAATGAGGAGGAAAGAGGGACATTGCTCTAAATCAGGGACAGTTGTAATAAGGCTCCTGGAAATAACTCGGGAAGTGTGCACAAGACAGAACTGAATTTCTGACATGGCCAACAGTTTTTTTTTTTTATCATTTTGCACTTATACAGATCTCTCAAAACACTCTCAAACGAAGGTAGTGCAGGCAAATGTGGCGTTACTTTTCTTTTCCTTAGGGAGAATCACAAAATGAAGCACACCAGGGACCTCTATGTGGGTTGAGGATCCCTATGACGTGAGGGAAAGGGCAGGGCGGATATATCATACTGACTTGTATATCCTACATTATGAGGAATCTCTGCGGCTCGCATTTCCAGGGAGAAGGTTTCTCTGGAGTCTGGAACTGAAGTCACCAAGATGGAGGCGGGGACGGAAATGGGATAGACGTTTCTGCCTCTTGTAACCAGACCGGCGATCTGCGCGTGAAACACACCCCCTGTTCTGATTGGCTGTGCGCTGATCAGGTTACCCGAGGTCAATACGCCGGTGTGAGAGTTCAACTTGTGACTGTGGGCCGGGGCGGCGGAGGAAGGTAGGGTGAAGGTGTGCACCTGGAGCAAAGCCCGGGTCTCCTCTTCTGTATATCTCCATAGGAAGGACAGCAGTACACAAACACGTCAGAGGAGAGCCATGCTCCTGTCATATGTAGTATATCATGGGCATTGCTTGGAGTGCAGAGAACATGAAACTGAAAGGCAGTGTGAAGATGAAGGACTCTTCATATCTGACTAGGCCTGGGGCTTCCTACATAAGTCCACCAATCAGGAGGATTAGCACTTCTTTTTTGGTTAGTGAGTGGAGCCACGTCATTCATTCCTTTATATATTTTCACCATGTCTAGATCCAGGACCGATGGCTTTATAGCACACTGCCTTGGACTAGCTTCACACGTGTGCATGCACGTTGCAGGTATGGCAGCCCGTTCATTTGAATGCTGTTGTTCTATTGAAAAATGCCTCCGATGGGTCTGCGCATGCGCAGTATGCAACGTCACTCCAGATGATATAATGATCAGCTGGCGTGACGTCAACACGGCGCATGCGCAAATTTTGTCAGAGGCCGTATCTGACAATCTGCTAAGCGTCAAGGGGTGGGTTTTGTGTGTGTTTTAATCCGCTCTTAGACACAGCCAAAACCTGCTATTTAACACACTCAAGCCACTGGGCAACAGACAGAAAGCACCTCGTTCAATACGGCCAAAACCCGCCCTGCAACAGTGAGGCAGAATCTGACAATTTCATTGTCTCTCTGCACTTAGCAGATCGTCAGATACTGCCTCCAACGATCTGCGCATGCGCTATGTTGACGTCACGCCAGCTGATCAACATATCATCTGGAGTGACATTGCGTACTGCACATGCACAGACCCATCGGAGGCATTTTTCGACAGAGGGCGTTTCTCGATAGAACACTGATCATGTTACCGCACCAGAGCGCCATTAAAATAGGTAAGTATGAGTATATTCCTTCTACGGGGGCTAGTATAGGTGTTAGAAGGTGGGTGGGGGCTGTTTTAAGCTTAGTTAGTTCTAGCCTGGCCTTCTAGTTCTGAAGCAGATCTAAACCCATTTATTTAAAGGTGGTTGTATAGGCTGAATGAAGGTAAAAAACCTATGTGCTGCTCCCTAATGACGAGAGAGTGGGGCGGGGGGCACGAGCCCCGGCTCTGTGTCTTATGGACACATAGAGCAGCGGCTCAGGAGCGAGCACGCACCAGTGCCCCTGTAGCGGTGTAGTTGCCACTAGTAACAAACATCCACCATATCACCCCACTGCCAGACTCCCATATATCACTTGCAGAGACAATGAAAAGTCATTTGCTATGTTTTGGGTTTTTTTTGTTTATTGGGGGGGTACAACTTGGTTGGGGAAAAGGGTATATGGGATGCTCATAGTTCACTTTGCCATCATATTTATAAATTTCATAGATTAGCACGTAATTTGAGCCTGAAGGAACGATGCACATGTGTAATAGCTACAGTCATTTTCCTGCATCACCATGCAGACCATTGCACCTCCTCTGCGTAACTCCTGCAGATCTTCCTCATCTATGACCATGTAAAGATGAGGACATCACCCTTAACAGTGTAAGGGAGTTGTTCCCAGAAATCCTTTCCTCCTTCACAAACTTATACTGTAGCGTATTCATTTCTTGTCACATCTACTTCTGTAAGCAAAAGAACCCACTCTGAAAAGTTTCTCATGCTTACTCTGGTTGCTTGCTGCTACTAGGCCAGAGGTCTGCAGTACCTCTCCCCAGAGACCTAGTAGTTTAAAAGCATGTTCTCAATGGTGGACTACTGTTCCCAGCTGGCCCAACGTGCAAATCCTGTGCCCTCAGGCCACATCGATTTGACACAACACCCCACAGTCTCTCCTCTGATCCAGGACTCCTTATCAATGACCGTGTAATAAGGACTTTGCCAATGACCATGTAAAGGTGCAGTTCCCTCACAGACTCCCTGGCATGTCTCCACATCCAGCCCTCCACTGTGGTACACTCACCGACCTTTCTCTGCCCCGAGTCCATGATGGGAAAACTTAACCGGACCGTACGTTTTGACAGCTTCATCTGCCCCTCTGCTCCAAAAATTCCTCATCAATGACCGTGTAATGATGGAAGACTTCACCAATGACCATGTAAAAGTGAAGTTCCCTCACAGTTCTCCCCGGGCCTCCTCCTGTGATCGGTGCATCCCCCCCTCCCTCCCCAGATGGGGGTGCCCTTCTGCTGCTGTCTAGTACTCCATTCTCCACTTCTCTCAGGCGACGACTTCTCCCAGTGCTATGTTACCTCAGCTTATATAGGAGGCCTGCCCCCTGCCAATACCAGTTGGGGATTGGTCAGGGCTCCCATATGAGCTTCCTACCACTCCAGTTCTAGGCCCTGCCCCTCTTCCAGAACATTCTCCCTATAAGCAGGGGAGGTGCCTCAGAACTAGAGCAAAGGTGGTCATACCCACTGCTATACTAACCACTCCCTGCCTCCAGATCAAAACAGACAAGCCTAGCTTAAAGCATAGGCCTGCCTAAATTTACCTGTGCTGACAGTTTCCCTAGCAAAAATCCTATTCTAGCACCTACCTATTGGTAGAGGGTGCTACACCCCCAAGGAATGCGGCTTTCCCTTGAGGCACTGCTTGAGGGGGAGGGGCCAGGAGCACTGGCGGGGGACCCAAAAAGAAGAGGATCGGGGCTGCTCAGTGCATTTTCTAGACTAGCTTTAACTGCTTCAATACCAGGCACTTTCACCCCCTTCCTGCCCAGGCCATTTTTAATTTTTTAGCGCTGTCACACTATGAATGACAGTTGTGTGGTCATGCAACACTATACCCAAATTAACCAATTAGGGACTGAGCCTCTCTTTGAGATTTGTTTACAAGTTAAAAACAGTTTTTTTTTTTGCTAGAAAATTACTTAGAACCCACAAACTTCGTAAATTTTTTTTCCTAACTCCCTAGAGAATAAATTGGCGGTCGTTGCACTACTTTCTGTCACACCATATTTGCGCAGCGGTCTTACAAATGCACTTTTTTTGGCAAAATACACTTTTTTGAATTAAAAAAATAAGACAACAGTAAAGTTAGCCCAATTTTTTTATGCTGTGAAAGATAATGTTACGCCGAGTAAATTGATACCCAGCATCTCATGCTTCAAAATTGCGCCCGCTCGTGGAATGGTGACAAACTTTTACCCTTAAAAATCTCCATAGGTGATGTTTCAAAAATTCTACAAGTTGCAGGTTTTTAGTTAGAGGAGGTCTAGGGCTAGAATTATTGCTCTCGCTCTACCGATCGCAAAGATACCTCACATGTGTGGTTTGAACACCATTTTCATATGCGGACCCTACTCGCGTATGCATTCGCTTCTACACATGAGCTCGGCGGGATGTTGCGCCTTTAAAAAAAAAAAAAAAAAAATGTTTTTCTAATTTATTTTACCTTTTATTTTTACACTGTTGTTTAAAAAAAAAATGTCACTTTTATTGCTATTACAAGGAATGTAAACATCCCTTGTAATAGAAAAAAGCATGACAGGACTTAAATATGAGATCTGGGGTAAAAAAGACCTCAGATCTCATATTTACACTAAAATGCTATAAAAAAGGAAATACAATTTTGAAAAATAAATAAAAAAATGGCCCTTTAAGAGCTATGGGCGGAAGCGACGTTTTGACGTTGCTTCTGCCCTGCAATGGTATGGAGACAGGTGGGGGCCATCTTCCCTTCACTAGTCTCCATACCCAGCCAGCAGAAGGATCCGATCGCCTCCGCCGCTGCTGATGGCTCCGGTAAGTGGCAGAAAAAGAGGATACCGGGGTTATGGCAGCTAGCTGCTGCCATAACAACGATATTCCACTTCAAAGTTTGGACGTATATTGGCGTGCGACGGTCTGGAGGGTTAATCACAACTGGGGTTTTTATTTTTTGCTAAAAGGCCGGAAAAAAAAAAAAGTATTTCTTTGTTTTCTGTTAGAAAATTTTGTAAATAAGAATTTTTCCTCCTTCACTGATGTGTGCTGAGGAGGTGGCACTGATGAGGAGGCACTAATATGCAGCACTGACTGGTATCACTGGTGGGCACTGTTGTGGCTGCTCTAATGATCCATGCCATGATTATCTGTGCAGGTCTCCCCTTCTGACATGTATGGATGATATACTGAACTGTATGTGTGCTTCACTGTATTTCCTGATATATAAACAAATAATGCATTCTGTATGCAGGCCAACTAATCGATTATTATAATGGTTAACAACTATTTTCATAATCGATTAGTTGTCAATTAATTGATTAGTTTTTAAATCTATCAGCAATATTCAGTTTGTAATCACTTTTTCAGCGAGATGATACATTTTGAACATTTTTGTAGCAATATTTTAATTATCTGTGATAAAAAAGGGATCCCTAGTTTGCAAATGTGTGAGTGACTGTGGCAGGGGTTTTCAATTGTAACCTGCTACAGGGCTAGTATTGATATTATTATTGGATGAAAAAGGTGCCTGTCTTGTATAAGTGGCAATTTTATGAAGGGTATTTTCTAGCATGCTGGAAATGGCTTATCCATGGGAACATAGTAATCCCCTATAACAGTACATGTAGCACCCAAACAAAGCATGGGGACATTTATTATAAGCTTTTTGTACACGCATTTTTGGGGGTTATGTGTTCTTGTTGTAGCCAGTGGAAAGCTAGTGACTAGGAGAAATAGCACAAAAACATCAGACCACAAATCTGCGCCAAAAAAGCTCATGTACTTTTTTAGGCGTCAAGCTACAAGTGTACAGACACTGTATAATACAATGGGAATCTACATGTTGAAACCACTCGTGTGAGCTGAGTGTAATGTTTTCATCATTTTGTAGGAAAGCCTTCATTGTATTGCCTTGTGTGTGCTGCTGTCTGCTTCTATTTTTTTACTATACATGTCAGTGTAGCAAAGTAAAATACTACTGTGGTTTATGTTTATCAGTTCCTCCTGAAGCATGCTCTTATCCAGTTACTGTGTAATGTCAAGCAGCAGATTCTGTACATGTGGGAATGTTATCGGGAAGTGAGTGACACCACCTGTCTCTGTCCTTTCCAAGGACAACCACTTGTCGGTTCTAGCTAGTAAACAGATCAACTAATGTTTGTGTTACCAAAATTACACACTACTCTGACTTGTAGTTTATGGTTTGCTTTATTGTCATTTGGGTTTTTGCATACGCCTTATTAATAACCTTGTGCAGTTGATGTTTCCCGAATTGCGCCTACATGTAGTTAGAAGAAATGTGGAAACTATGTGGGAGGAATGTCCATTTCTCTGTTCATTCATGCAGAACTGGGGCATTGTGTAGTTCATGGGAATGTTTCAGTGAAATAGAAAATAAACACTAGCTAGAGCAAGGTCAGACAGTCCTTTCATAATATATGGGTAACTGGAAGATTTAATGCCATGGGGGGGGGTGTTTTTAACATAGTGTAGAGAGTAATGTTCAGCAGTACCCCATCACACCAGCACAATAATCTAAACTACACAAAATGCTTCAAAGATAGTTTTATGTGCAGGGGTAAGGTATTTCAAAATCTTAAACCTTTGGGTGTACCATCCCTAAAAATGATACATATAGAGGTATAAAGGATATATGGGACTTTATATGGACTTCCCTGGGTATGTTACAGACATGAACAAACAGTTTCTATTAAGAATTTTAACATTTTATTAGAAATACCACAAATATCAAGAGTTTAAAAACATCTAGGCAAGTTGGCCATCTAAGGTAATACGTTTTCTGGCCTTGAGATCCTTTTGACAGGCCAACATGTTTCGCGGGCAGTCTCGCTTCATCAGGGCCTCAGATCCTATTATAGAGTACTGTGAACCTATATATGAGTTGTTTGGTAGTGAAAGCCTGTCAGGTCTGTGGGGAGACCAACCAATACCCCTTGAAAAACACTACACATCCAAAACTTCCTGAATATGGAATGTACACTATATTACCAAATGTATCGGGACACCTGCCTTTATACACGCACATGAACTTTAATGGCATCCCAGTCTAGTTGGCCCACCCTTTGCAGCTATAACAGCTTCAACTCTTCTGGGAAGGCTGTCCACAAGGTTTAGGAGTGTGTCTATGGGGATGTTTGACCATTCTTCCAGAAGCGCATTTGTGAGGTCAGGCACTGATGTTGGATGAGAAGGCCTGGCTAACAGTCTCCCCTCTAATTCATCCCAAAGGTGTTCTATCGGGTTGAGGTCAGGACTCTGTGCAGGCCAGTCAAGTTCCTCCACTCCAAACTCGCTCATCCATGTCTTTATAGACCTTGCTTTTTGCACTGGTCCGAATCATTTAGTGGAGGAGGGATTATGGTGTGGGGTTGTGCTTGGTCCCTTAGTTCCAGTGAAGAGTACTCTTAAGACGTCAGCATACCAAGACATTTTGGATAATTTTTTTTTTTTTTTTTAACATAAAGTTTATTTATTTATCACAAACAAACTAAACACAGATCAAGTTACATTAGCTCAAGACAGATATTGTACAATAATTATCCATATCAAATCAAGACAGTAGGCACAGTGCAGATAATATAGTACAACCGCACAACTAAGGGCAAAAGTAGAGTTTTAAAACTTCTAACCCAAGTCACTGTAGAAGCCCACATGAGGGGGGGGGGGGGGGTTGGGGGGGGGGAGGCCCGGGTAGGGAGGCCCAGCAGGGGTCCTCCAAGCTTAGCTATATGTTAACCGTGTATCGGGGAAGCCTTGTCCGGGGCAGAATTACTTAAGTCAGGGATGATTGGACAGCTAAGAGCGTAAGCTATAGTACTAAGTTTATCTATGGAATAGTCAGGTGTTTGGCCTCCACCCAACCCGCCCAGACTCTATCAAACTTTTTTGGGCAGTTCCTTCCCATATATGTTAATTTATACAGGGGCAGGGCTGCATTGATGAGAGAGAGCCATAGTTGTTTAGTGGGTGGTTGAGGCTGATTCCAGTTAAGGAGAATCGCCTTTCTGGCATACATCGCAGTGTAAAAAACAAATAATTTTTTCCTTTTGGGGGCCTCTAGAGAGTCACATATGCCCAGCAGGAGGGGGAGAGGGCTATAGGGGACCCTGATTCTGCCCACCGAGTTGATATTGTCCAGGACTAACTTCCAAAAAACCACTATCCGTGGACATGACCACACAGTATGATAAAAATCTGCATCGTCTGAGCCACATCTGGGACAGGTGGCTGTTCTATCTGTATAAATTTTTGCGAGCCGCGATGGGGAGTAATAGGCCCAGTGTAGAAAATTTAATTGGCTAAATCTATCTCTAGAGGAGATAGTCAGTGTTAGGTATTGCTGCACCCCCTCCTCCCAGTCATCTTCAGTCAAGTCAGGTATGTCATGCTGCCAGGTTGTCAGCAATTGTGAGACTCTAGACGTGTCCAGAAGGGTAAGTTTATTATAAATAAGCAAGAGTAGTTTAGTGCCTTCAGGTGCACGAAGTTCAGTTTCCAAATCTGACATCTGTAGAGTTATCGGGTTGGGAAACTGGGAGCGAAATGCATGTCTCAACTGGAGAAATCTAAAAAACATCCGGTTTGGGAGGCCTTTTCTACTTTTCAGATCATCGAACGTTATTAGTTGTCCCTGCGATACAATATCACCAAGGGCAACTATTCCGTATCTAGCCCATATGACAGGATCTGGGATCGACTGAAAATGACTCAACCGTGGGTTACCCCAAAGTGGTGTCACAGGGGACCACGTATTTTGTGTCCCTAGTTTCGCGTTCACCGTATCCCACACCTTAATGGTCGTTTTCATGGGCACAGATATTTTGGGATTGGAGCAGGGCCCTCTATGTATGAGATTTCGTAGTTCCGAGTAGGAACCAAGTAACGCGGCCTCCACATCGGATGCCGGATTAGAGGGCTCCTCCGCGAGCCACCACTTTAATGTCACCAGGACTGCAGCCCAATAGTATTTTAAGAAACATGGGAGTGCCAGGCCACCCATCGTAACCGGTAGTTGTAATGTTGTTTTTGCGATTCTAGGGGCCTTTCCATTCCATACGAAGGAGATGACCAAACTGTCCAACTTGGTAAAGAAGGAAAGAGGTATGTGTACAGGAGTTTGTCTGAATAAATAGGTGAATTTGGGCAGGATGGACATCTTAACTAAATTTACGCGGCCCACTGGACTAAGGGGAAGAGTTTTCCATGACGAGAATTGGTGGGTCACTCGAGACAACACCGGGGTCAGATTCAGACCAATGAACTGCCGAAGGTCTCTGTGTATCTCCACGCCAAGGTATCTGAACTGTGATACCCGGCAAAGTTGTGCATCCAAATGCAACATTTTGGATAATTTCATGCTCCTAACAGTTTGGGGATGGCCCCTTTCTGTTCCAACACGACTGCCCACCAGTTCTCAAAGCAAGGTCCATAAAGACATGGATGAGCAAGTTTGGGGTGGAGGAACTTGACCGGCCTGCATAGAGTCCTGACCTCAACCCGATAGAACATCTTTGGGATGAATTGAAGCAGAGACTGTGAGCCAGGCCTTCTCATCCACATCAGTGCCCAACCTCCCATACTTTGGAGGGATTTTCTCTAACTTCCTGTTGTGACTATGGGACAAGAAGTGAAGGGAAATCTCCTGAACAGGATACAGATGGCAACCCCCCCCCCCCTTCCCAAACAAAATAAAAAACTGACAGGAGTTATAACCCTCTCCTTACTGACATAACAAAGTATCCAAACGAAAAAAAAAATTACATTCAGTTCTATTTTATTCATTTTGTTGTTCTGTATTGTGCTATTGTGTTCTTAATTAGCAATCTGTTTGTTGTCTGCACAGGAAAAGACATGGAGGAAACAAGTGTATCCCCATTAAAGCACTTTGTTCAGGCAAAGAGGGCCATCACGTCTATTTTTGACCAGCTTGTGGGATATATCAGTGATGGAGTTATCTTTGTAGAAGGTAAGAATGGTTATCTGTTCACAGGTCAGTGTATGGATTAACTGCCAGACCGTTCTAGATGTCAAGCAATCATTTTATAAGAGGAAAATTATAAACAAATTTAAAAGGACCCAAACAGAATACTTGGTACTAGTGGGTTGTGACCACAGTAGATACATTGAGGGATATTTACTAAAACTGGTCCACAGAGAATCTGGTGCAGCTGTACATAGCAACCAATTGGCTTCTAACTTCAACTTGCTCAATTAGGCCGGGTTCACACTGGTAAAACGTGACAGTCGGTACCACTTTGGATCCGACTTTGCCCAGCGACTTGAAGTCCGACGTGTGTCCGACTTCAATGAATAGGGATCCGACATGCCCCGGGCGGTGACGTCATAAGGGGCAGGGCCTCCGGGGGACATCACCCGGTGACCCCGCTCCATGCCAGTATAAGTAGTGGCACACCGCGCACCCAGCATTAGAGCGGGAGAGAGCGTCGAGTCAACATTGAAAGAAGAACAGAGGGAGAAGACAGTGGAGAAGACCCAGCTAAAGAGCGAGAAGAAATTTTAACACCGACCCGTCTGCACACAAACTACATATATTATTACCTCTGCATTAAAAAGGTGTAAGCTGGCCAGCTGTGTTAGTGACCCCAGTGAGGACCACTTTGATTAAGTTGATTAGTGTGCGGTGGGTGGATTTTTTATTTCACAAATAATTTTACATTCTGTCTCTTTCCTGAACATAATGAGAGCATCTCTCGGGGATTTGATGCAAACCAGCTGAAACGGATCCCAAGAATAACTTCTCTTTAACAGCCATAATAAACAAACTTTTTCCTTTTTAGTATAGCAGCATCATGAGCATGAAATCCTTATCTAGCTATTGAGAACACCATTGCAATGTTTTCATTGGTGATGGGGATAAAAGAGGAGCAAATTCTTGGGCCTGGTAGTGTTCATCAAGCCTGCTCTCCCTTTTTTTTGCCATGTCATTCGAGCTCCAGTAAAAACGCATGTTAACATGAAATGTCAAAAATTGGTTCACCTCATCAGTCCAAATTGCTTTCTAGGAGCAGATACCTATTTCTGACAGGTACTTGCTCCCACTTTGGTTCTTCTCGTCTAGACCTCCCCATCTGCAACCTCCTGGGACATGTGACAGGTTGTGTGCCAGTCCGAATGCACAGAACATCTCGCATATGCATAGTGGGAAGTTGGCTGTGAAACGGCATGAAGTCACAGCTTCCCACAAGCAAGATGGCATTGTAAGGACCCTGAGAGCCAGCAAAAGACCGGACTGGGTGTTGCCAACGCTGGACTCTAGGACCAGTAATTTTCTACTCCTAAAATGTTAGCAGCTACAGTGTTTGTAGCTGTTGACTCTTATTTTGTTACATTATGGCTTTTATTTCACTGTTATTTTAATCTGAATTATATGTGATGGATCAAAACACAGTAGTCTAAGTTGGTGAAGTAAAATTTGAAAAATATATACATGAAACTATTTTTCCGAAATGAAAATTTCAGACTTGTGTATGTATTCACCCCCTTTGTTATGAAGCCCATAAAAAGCTCCGGTGCAACCAATTACCTTCAGCAGTCACATAATTAGTGAAATGATGTCCACCTGTGTGCAATCTAAGTGTCACATGATCTGTCATTACATATACACACCTTTTTGAAAGGCCCGAGAGGCTCCAACACCTAAGCAAGAGGCACCACTAACCGAACACTGCCATGAAGACCAAGGAACTCTCCAAACAAATAAGGGACAATGTTGTTGAGAAGTACCAGTTAGTGTTAGGTTATAAAAAATAAATATCCAAATATTTGATGATCCCTAGGAGCACCATCAAATCTATCATAACCAAATGGAAAGAATATGGCGCAACAGCAAACCTGCCAAGAGACAGCCGCACACCAAAATTCACGGACCAGGCAAGGAGGGCATTAATCAGAGAGGCAGCACAGAGACCTAAGGTAACCCTGGAGGAGCTGCAGAGTTCCACAGAAGAGACTGGAGTATCTGTACATAGGAAGACAATAAGCCGTGCGCTCCATAGAGTTGGGATTTATGGCAGAGTGGCCAGAAGAAAGCCATTACTTTCAGCAAAAAGCAAAATGGCACATTTTGAGTTTGTGAAAAGACATGTGGGAGACTCCCAAAATGTATGGAGGAAGGTGCTCTGGTCTGATGAGATTAAAATTGAACTTTTTGGCCATCAAAGAAAACGCTATGTCTGGCGCAAACCCAACACATCACCCATAGAACACCATCCCCATAGTGAAACATGGTGGTGGCAGCATCATGCTGTGGGGATGTTTTTCAGCAGTCGGGACTGGGAAACTGGTCAGAGTTGAGGGAAAGATGGATGGTGCTAAGGAATATTCTTGAGCAAAACCTGTACCACTCTGTGTGTGATTTGAGGCTAGGACGGAGGTTCACCTTCCAGCAGGACAATGACCCCAAACACACTGCTAAAGCAACACTTGAGTGGTTTATGGGGAAACATGTAAATGTGTTGGAATGGCCTAATCAAAGCCCAGACCTCAATCCAATAGAAAATCTGTGATGAGACTTAAAGATTGCTGTTCACAAGTGCAAACCATCCAACTTGAAGGAGCTGGAGCAGTTTTGCAAGGAGGAATGGGCAAAAATCCCAGTGGTAAGATGTGGCAAGCTCATAGAGACTTATCCAAAGCGACTTGGAGCTGTGATAGCCGCAAAAGGTGACTCTACAAAGTATTGACTTTAGGGGGGGTGAATTGTTCACATTGACTTTTTCTGTTATTTTGTCCTATTTGTTGTTTGCTTCACAATAAAAAAAAATCTTCAAAGTTGTGGGCATGTTCTGTAAATGAAATGATGCAAATCCTCAAACAATCCATGTTAATTCCAGGTTGTGAGGCAACAAAACACAAAAAATGCCAAGGGGGGTGAATACTTTTGCAAGGCACTGTATTCGCAATCTTTTCCTAGCTTAGACCTGCTAAGCCACTCCCACCCCTCCACAGCCCAGCGCTCCAGTGAGCGTAGGGGGGCAGAGCAGAAAGCCGCTGACTGACACTCATCAGCTCTCTGAGAACGGATTGATCGGTTTTCTTTGATCGCTCAGTTCTCAGCCTTCGAGCCGGCGGGCGACAGATGCAGCATCGGACTCAAAAATTTTTAAAAGTGAGGTTTAGGTTGGTGTGTGTGTGTTTTTAAGATAGGGCAAAGATGAGAAGAATCCATATACCTCCTAATGGGAGAAGCAGCTACTGTGTCTGGCTATTTTGTATGATGCGACCTATTCCTGTTAATAAGGACATTGTTAACTGTGTGTCCCTGAGTTTCTTATTGCATGTCAGACATAGGTCTTGATGTATCTGTAGATAAAAGCCTTTCCCAGAATAGCCAGTTATGCTCATTGTGACAAACAATCTTTCTGGGATCTGCATATTAATGCCACAGAAAAATGTGGTCTCTTTGTACCCTCACCTCTGTGATTGGCAGCTATTCTCTTTTCCTTTAGCAGCTATTTCTTCTTTTTTTCTGATCTCATCCATTTCTGTCACTTATAGCACATCTAACCCCAAGAACAAAAATACAAACCGTAAATGAATGTAGCCACTACATCTAAGTTTCTACAAGTACAAAAAAATTCTTTTTGATCGTACTAGATATCCAGTCTGCTTGTAACTTCTGTGTGCTGAAGTGAAATCTCAAACAATGTCACCTGCCTTCCCACGTATCTTCTGTAAACTACAAAACGACTTCCTTCTATGTAATGGAGATGAGAAAAGGGCAAGGTGTTTGTAGCCCGAATCAATAGAGCAGCCTAAAGTACTGGTGCTACTCCCTTTAAAAATATATTACATACAATAAATGTTACCAGCCAAGGACAGGAAATATTTAAATGACCTGATTGTAAATGTAAAGGGCACAGAAAGCCTGAAATAAAAATATGCCACACATGCATTGCTAGTGATTACAATTGTCCACATTTATGTTCTTGCAGAAACCTCTCGGAATTTAGAGTTAAAAAACATAACCACTGAAGATGACCTCAAGAAGATTCGGAGTTTCAAGCAAAAACTGGCTGGCATTGGTGAGGTTTTGTCAAGAAGGCACATGAAGGTGGCGTTCTTTGGCAGGTAAGTAGTTGCTTCTGATGGTTTTATTCTTTTGTACATTTTGTCAGGACACAAGGAAGTGTGACATTCAGCTTGCATAAACACAGTTGTGAAAAGAAACAAAGGAACCAAGCTCTTATATCATAAATTACATATCGTAAATCGCCATAGTGAATAAACAAATAAATACATCTTAATTTGAATTACTCTATTTATATATAAATATAACTTGCACAGGCTTATAACACGCACCTTCATTTTAGGAGGGAAGTTTCAGGAAAAAAACTTACATTTTAAATTAAAGAACTTTGAAGCAAAATAAGGGTCAGTGCCCATCAATGCAGCCTTACTATTGGCCATCTGCAGCCTCACAATTGCCCATCAATGCACCTTGATAAATGCCCATCTGCAGCCTCGCAATTTTCCATCATTGCAGCTTGATCAATGCCCACATGCAACCTTGCCATGCATGCAGCCTGATCAGTGCCCAGCCTCACCTCAGATTATTGCTGCTTCAGAAGGGACAGGGAAGGGGGGGGGGACGAGTGCCGTCAGATTACATACAGCGAGAATCTCCTGTTTACTCGGCGGCCTCTTTAATACAAAGTTCTATGATAGACAGAACACTGGTCCAATGCCAGCCCAGGAGACGGGACTTCTTATTACAGAGGCCTCTGAGTAAACAGGAGATTCTCGCTGTATGTAATCTGACGGCTCTCATCCTGCCCCCCCTCCCCGTTTCCTCCTAGGCAGCCCATATTGCAGTATCGGTGTATAACACGCACACACTATTTGCACTCGATTTTCAGGGTGAAAAAGTGCGTGTTATACCCCAATAAACACAGTATAAAAAATATATAAAAATTCCAAAGTCCATATATAGATCCCACATGTGAATAACGAAAAAATCAAAGATGTATACATGAGGTCACAGGAATGAATCAAACCTCTGCTGTCATCCATAATAAATAAATAAATATATATATATATATATATATATATATATATATATATATAATGGATGACAGCAGAGGTTTGATTCATTCCTGTGACCTCATGTATACATCTTTTGATTTTCCCATATGTGTAATTTGACTCCCTGTAATGGGGCCAATTAAGTCTGGTGAGTGTGCATAGTGTGTCTGCATGCGAGTAGAGAGAAACCTTTCCCATGCTCACTGAGGATGTTATTCACGCGTGGGATCTATACATGGACTCCACAATTTTTACAGTACCTGACCGCGAGATTGTATTTCCAGTGCGATAGCATCGCGCTGGTTCTCGGCGACAGGGTACTGTGCATGTCGCGCTGGCTCACTCATCGGGAAAGGAAAACTTTGTTTTCCTTTCCCGATGAGTGACAGGCAGTGCTGACAGCTGTCTGGTATGAATCCTGAGGAGGAACACCGCGCCAAATTTTAAATGAAAAAACCGGCGTGGGTTCCCCCCCCCAGGTGCATACCAGGCCCTTAGGTCTGGCATGGATTGTAAGGGGAACCCCCTACGCCGAAAAATTGGCGTGGGGGTCCCCCCAATCCATACCAGACCCTTATCCGAGCACGCAGACCGGTCAGCCAGGAAAGGGGGTGGGGACGAGCGAGCGCCCCCCCCCCCCCTCCTGAGCCGTACCAGGCCGCATGCCCTCAACATGGGGGGGTGGGTGCCTTGGGGAAGGGGGGCGCCCTGCGGGGGCCCCCCACCCCAAAGCACCTTGTCCCCATGTTGATGAGGACAAGGGCCTCTTCCCGACAACCCTGGCCGTTGGTTGTCGGGGTCTGCGGGCGGGGGGCTTATCGGAATCCGGGAGCCCCCTTCAATAAGGGGGCCCCCAGATCCCGGCCCCCCACCCTGTGTGAATGAGTTTGGGGTACATGGTACCCCTACCCATTCACCTAGGGAAAAGTGTCAATATAAAAAAAACAGTACACAGGTTTTAAGAGTAATTTATTAGTCAGCTCCGGGGTCTTCCAACTTCGGGGGGTCTCCTTCCGACTTCTCCCGGTGTTCGGCCTCTTCTCCCGGGCCCCGCCGCTATCTTCTTCCAGCTCTATTGCCAGCGAGGGGCCCGGTCTGCTGCCGCTGTCTTGTCGCCGCTGTCTCGCCGCTTCTTCTCTTCTTCCCCGATGTTGACACGACGCTCTCTCCGGCTCGAATGCTGTGCGAGCTGCGGAGCCATTTATATAGGCGGTGACCCCGCCCCCTTACGACATCATGGTCCCAGCATGCGCAGGGACTCTGGCGTCATAAGGGGGCGTGGCCCCAGAGTCCCTGCGCATGCTGGGACCATGATGTCGTTAGGGGGCGGGGTCACCGCCTATATAAATGGCTCCGCAGCTCGCACACAGCATTCGAGCCGGAGAGAGCGTCGTGTCAACATCGGGGAAGAAGAGAAGAAGCGGCAACAAGACAGCGGCGACAAGACAGCGGCAGCAGACCGGGCCCCTCGCTGGCAATAGAGCTGGAAGAAGATAGCGGCGGGGCCCGGGAGAAGAGGCCGAACACCGGGAGAAGTCGGAAGGAGACCCCCCGAAGTTGGAAGAAGACCCCGGAGCTGACTAATAAATTACTCTTAAAACCTGTGTACTGTTTTTTTTATATTGACACTTTTCCCTAGGTGAATGGGTAGGGGTACCATGTACCCCAAACTCATTCACACAGGGTGGGGGGCCGGAATCTGGGGGCCCCCTTTATTGAAGGGGGCTCCCGGATTCCGATAAGCCCCCTGCCTGCAGACCCCGACAACCAACGGCCAGGGTTGTCGGGAAGAGGCCCTTGTCCTCATCAACATGGGGACAAGGTGCCTTGGGGTGGGGGGCCCCCGCAGGGCGCCCCCCTCCCCCAAGGCACCCACCCCCCCATGTTGAGGGCATGCGGCCTGGTACGGCTCTGGGGGGGGGGGGCGCTCGCTCGTCCCCACCCCCTTTCCTGGCTGGCCGGGCTGCGTGCTCGGATAAGGGTCTGGTATGGATTGGGGGGGACCCCCACGCCAATTTTTCGGCGTAGGGGGTTCACCTTACAATCCATGCCAGACCTAAGGGCCTGGTATGCCCCTGGGGGGGGAACCCACGCCGGTTTTTTCATTTAAAATTTGGCGCGGTGGTCCCGCCTCAGGATTCATACCAGACAGCTGTCAGCACTGCCTGTCACTCATCGCGGAAGGAAAACAAAGTTTTCCTTTCCCGATGAGTGAGCCATCTCGGCGCTGGCTCCTGCGACGGGGCTCGCAGGTGTCAAATCTCGCCGAGAAATGCGGCGAGATTGACACAATATCGCGGTCACCTACTGTATATATTATTTTTATAATTCAAATGAAGATGTATTTATTGGTTTATTCACTGTGGTGATTTATGATATTAGAGCGCGGTTCCTTTGTTTCTTTTCACATTTTAGGTGTTTTTTTTTTTTTTTTACACTTTACAACACGCAGCTCTTTATTGTAGTTTATTTGTTTTTTGGTCATTGTTTAGCGTGGGTTTGGAACCTATTGGTTCCTATATTTTCTTTTACAGTTGTGCTTTGGTTAGTAGAAACCATAGAGAAGACCCATGCAGTGCTTGCAGCTGGAGTACATCCTGCTCTGGTAGCAGTGCTGCTCATTGTACCGTAGTCATTCCTCTGTGTGATTGCGGGAAACACAGCATTGCTGATACCTGACTGAGGACAGCTTCAGCAGTAAGTGGAATACTTCTCAGTCATCATGGTGACTGGAATTTCTTCCATCATGATTTTAATGCTTTCTCCATAAAATTCCATAATTGTATAAGTTCCAGTGCCTGGTAATGTTAACAATAATGCTGTTCCTAAAGGCCCATACACACGATTGGACTTTTTGACAACAACAGTCCGACGAACGTGTTTTATCGGACAATCCGACCGTGTGTATGCTCCATCGGACATTTGTTTTCAGTTTTTCAATGGACAAATGTTTGCTGTGTATGCTCTCAAACTTTCCGGCAACAAATGCCCGATGGAGGATAATCCGATCGTGTGTACACAAGTCCATCGGACTAAAGTCCAAAGTACAAACATGCATGCTCAGAACCAATGCTAAAGATCAGACAACAATCGCAGACGTTGCCCAAAGGGTGGTGGTAAAGAGAGCTGAAAAGCCACATGATTTGGGGAATGTTGGCTGAAAAAGTTCCGCCGTGTGTATGCAGAACAAGTTCACGGCCAATGCCCCTTCGGACAAAAATCCACAGAAAAGTCTGATGCAAGTCCGATCGTGTGTACGAGGCATTATTGCAAAACCTGCAAGAGGACTCCTTGGAATGAACAAGTATAAAAAAGATAATTTATATTTTCTTTGTAAATATTTTTTAGGACAAGCAGTGGAAAAAGCACAGTGATAAACTCTATGTTGTGGGACAGGGTGCTACCCAGTGGCATTGGACACACTACCAACTGCTTCCTGAGTGTGGAGGGGACAGATGGAGACAAGGCGTATTTGATGACGGAAGGCTCTGAAGAAAAGAAAAGTGTTAAGGTATTTTCTAGAGTAAACCTGTGACAAACCTGGGCTAATCGAACTGAGCGCATAAGGCCCCTTTCACACGGACGGATAGAATTGTGCTTTTAGCTGCGTTTTCTACCGCAGCTTAACGCACACAATGCTTTCCTATGGCCCCATTCACACACTGCGTTTAGCTGCGTTTTTAAATACCTGAGGTTTTGTGCGGATAGAAAAAAATAGAATTGACTACGTCCAGGAGCGATTTAGCGCAGCTATCCGCACATAACAGCAGGTAATTGCAGCGCACTGTCGGCTGCAGATAGCAGCACCGAGCTGGCTCGCTCATCGGGAAAGAAAAAATATTTTTTCCTTTCCCAATGAGTGACAAGCACAGGGATCCGACTTGAATCCCCGCCAATACCAGGCACTGTGTTTGGTATGAATCTTGAAGAGGAACTCCACGCCAAATTTTAAAAAACCGGCATGGGTTCCCCTCCAAGAGCATACCAGGCCCTTCAGTCTGGTATGGATTCCAAGGGGCACCCCCTACATCGAAAAAACGGCATGGGGGTCCCCCCAAAGTCCATACCAGACCCTTATCCGAGCACGCAGCCCGGTCGGGGGGGGGGGGGTGACAGAGGAGGACACAGACACAGGTGAGCAGGGCTGCGGACGACAGAGGCACATACACTGATCACGGTGTCAGGGCTCAGCAGCCATGATGAACCATGGTCAGCTCACATAGGGGAGGGCAGAAACTGGCAGGATCAGCCAGGTATTTCAGGGGATTGATAGAAAGGGCCAAATCACACAGCACATGCACTGTGCTGTATAACGTGCTTTAAAAAGGAGCACAAATCTTTTTGTTTTAATTTTTGTTGAGTTAAACACTTTAATTGCATTAAGATAAAAAGCCTTCTGTTTTGCGGCAACCCCCCTCTGCCCCCCTAATACTTACCTGAACCCCCTCTCTCTGTCCAGCGATGTCCACGAGTGTCTCAGCCGTCCGAGATTCTCCCTCCTGATTGGCTGAGACACAGCAGTGGCGCCATTGGCACCCACTGCTGTCAATAAAAATCAGTCAATCAGAAGAGAGGGGGTGGGCCGGGTCGCAGCTCCATGTCTGCATAGTCACAGGGAGCTGTGACTCGGCCTGGGTGCCCCTATAGCAAGGTGCTTGCTATGGGGGCACTCGACAGGAGGGAGGGGCCAGGAGCACCAAAGAGAGACTCGAAGAGGAGGATCTGGGCCGCTCTGTGTAAATCCACGGCACAGAGGAGGTATTACACGTTTGCCATTTTCATTGAAAAAAGATGCCACTGCTGATCTCCTTCTGAAAATACGAGGTCCACTCTGGACTCACAACTTTGTTTTTTTCATGTATGCAACAGGTTAAAGTAGATCTAAAATCAGAAATTTTTGTATTGTTATTTTTGGATACAATAAAGAAGGGTTAAAACCCCTCAGGTTTTTGCTTGTTATCTGTGTCTCGCTAGGGAGATTTCAATTTACTTTTACACAAGAGGAGTAGTGTTATAGTTAAATCTCAGCTTTCCTGTACATGCACAGCTTGACCCAGCACTCTATCACTTCCCATGCATTCTAGTAGTTCATGATTTACAATGAATAACCAAAGTGGCCCGCAAGCAGCAGGGAGGTAAGCTTGACTCTTACAGGAAAGTGTGATTTGCATAAAGTATAACTTCAGTTGTTTTTTATCTCTGGATCTACCAACTGTTTTGACAGCAAGTAACCTGTGCAAATAAAATTTGTTAGGCGCCTTTCACACGGACGGCTATTCTGCCGCAGTTAAAAGCATGTTTTTTTTTCTGTGAAATTCAAGACACCAGGCACTGCGATCAGCTGCATTTGTACAGTGCGATTAGCTGCAGTTGCGTTTAGCTCCGGTTTGCCATTTCCATAGCAACCCGACAGGGTACCGATTCATATTGAACGGGCATCCGACTTGGATCCCCGCCAATACCAGGCACTGTGTTTGGTATGAATTTTGAGGGGGAACTCCACGCCAAATTTTAAATAAAAAACCGGCATGGGTTCCCCTCCAAGAGCATACCAGACCAGGGACACCCCCTACACCGAAAAAACAGGTGCCCCCATAGCAAGCACCTTGCTATAGGGGCACCCAGGCCGAGTCACAGCTCCCTGTGACTATGCAGACATGGAGCTGCGACCCGGCCCACCCCCTCTCTTCTGATTGACTGATTTTTATTGACAGCAGTGGGTGCCAATGGCGCCACTGCTGTGTCTCAGCCAATCAGGAGGGAGAATCTCGGACGGCTGAGACACTCGTGGACATCGCTGGACAGAGAGAGGGGGCCCAGGTAAGTATTAGGGGGGCAGAGTGGGGTTGCCACAAACAGAAGGCTTTTTATCTTAATGCAATTAAAGTGTTTAACTCAACAAAAATTAAAACAAAAAGATTTTTGCTCCTTTTTAAAGCATGTTATACAGCACAGTGCTCGTGCTGTGTGATTTGGCCCTTTCTATCAATCCCCTGAAATACCTGGCTGATCCTGCCAGTTTCTGCCCTCCCCTATGTGAACTGACCATGGTTCATCATGGCTGTTGAGCCCTGACACCATGGTCTGTGTATGTGCCTCCGTCGTCCGCAGCCCTTCTCACCTGTGTCTGTGTCCTCCTCTGTCATTCCCCCCCTCCGCCCTTCCTGACTGACGTCAGTGGGGGAATCTCGGCCCTGCCCGCTGCTTTTGTCAGTCCGAGGGAGAAGACAGCGGGCCGGTCACGTGATCGCCAGGAATCGCTCTGAAATTAGGTATATACTGCTTTATTTTTATAAATCGCACATAGGGGCACTTGTCATTAGGAGACAGTGCTGATACTATTAACAGTTCAGAGTGACTTAACAACCACTTTAAGATAAAACACCTTCTGACTTTTATAACTCTAACTTTTAGGACAGATGCACCCTTGTAATGCTCAGGCAGCTCCCATTCATTTTTTTAACAACCGTTTACATCCTGCTGTTTAGTACAGTGTCATGTTAAACAAATAGGCCTTTTTTTTTTTGCATTATTATGCAGTTTAGGTTCATGGCAATGATACGAATTTATAATAACCTATACATTCAAATTTTTGGGGTGCTTTTGCCTGTGATTGTTTCTTTTATCTGCCAGACAGATGAGACAAGTATAGAATGTTATTAAATTCAAGCTAAATAGTCTGTAGTACATAGTGTTTCAGACAATATGTTTGTATTTGTATTATGTAGTAGCTTCTTTTTTTTTTCTTTGCTCCTTGTATTGTTCCAAACTGTTGTCACAATGGGTTGTAGAGACGATAGCAATTTTAGATGAAAAGTATCAGTATAATTATTCATGTTTAACAGGACTAGCGATGCACCGAAATTTCGGCCGACGAAACATATCGGCAGTTTCGGCCAAAAATTGTTTTATCGGCATTCGGCCATGGTGCAGATAATGGCACCGAAAATGCACCACGATTTTACTGCAATTTTGGGTCGATTTTTACCATGCTGTTCTTATGGGGTGTTTTTCATAGGTCATGTGACTCAAAAACTGCATTAAACATAATACGGGCGCGTTAATGATGTGTTCTTGCGTTTTCAATGCACTGAACACATTGAACTGGGAGGTGCATTTTTTGTAACTGACCAAAAATGCAGCAACCAAGATTTTTAACACCACAATGGAATTGCAAAGGACCAGTGTGAAGACACATAGAATTTAAAGGGATACATTTTTCGTGAGCTTTTCTTGCGCTAACGGTGGCAATAATGGCCGGCCATAAATTCATGTTCATTTAAATTGATATTAAAAAGTTGAATATAATACAATTCTATATAAAAATATTTTTTAAAAACTGTCATTTTCGGTTTCCAGCCAAGTGCATCCTGCATTTTAGGTTTCGGCACCAAATTTGCATTCAGTGCACCTCCTAGTAGTGACGTGCCACTTTTTATGATTACAGAAGGAACATTTGATTGGGTGTGGTTATATATGTACAGTCATTTCCTATGTTAATAAAATGCTTCTATATTAACTGTATAGGAGCTTTCTATGATGTCACTTTGTATGATTTCGTAGCCATTGCTTCCCCGCCTTTGTTTTTTTTTGTCTTTTAAACAAAGATGTATGTTTATTTTTTAATAGCAAAGTATTAGAGATTGTAATGGCTTAAAGGGGTTGTAAAGGTGAAAAAACATCTGACAATACTGCCGCCCCCAGCCCCCCCGTTTTACTTACCTGAGCCCTCGAAAGTCCCGCGCTCGCCCCCGACATCCTCTTCGTTGATCAGCCTGACCGCTGATTGGCTAGAGTGGATGGATTGAAAGCAGCGCAGCCATTGGCTCGCGCTGCTGTCAGTCACATCCAATGACGCGGTGCGCCGGGGGGCGGGGCCGAGTGTTACAGCCGGCGGCCATAGCCTCTCACTGTATCACGGGAGCGCGCCCGCAAGAACTCGCCACCATGCGAGGGAGCTCGCATGAAGGTGATTAGTTCTTGCCGGGAGGTGCTGAAACAGCCGCCGAGGGACCCCAGAAGACCAGGTTTGGGGCCACTCTGTGCAAAACGAGCTGCACAGTGGAGGCAAGTATAACATGTTTGTTATTTAAAAAAAAAAAAAAAAAAAATTTACCTTTTTTAGTGTTCCTTTAAGACTGATGTGGCTGTTATCCATTTGTAGTTTCATTCCTGGGAGCTAAAAAGATGACATAATTATCTGTGCTGTATAGATCATCCTGATCACTTATAGGATTCAGCATAGTAATTACATTCAGTTGAAGTGATGTTTATAGCTACCTACTCTTAAAACCATATATTTGCAAGTGTATAAAATTTTTGTGATAACTCACTGTGGAACTTGTTTGTGTTTTCTGTATGTAGACTGTGAATCAGCTGGCTCATGCCCTTCATATGGATAAGGATTTGGAAGTGGGCTGCCTTGTGCATGTTTTCTGGCCAAAGGGAAAGTGTGCCCTTCTGAGAGATGATCTGGTCCTGGTAGACAGGTATGTGATGGATTCTATACTCTATGCACAATGGATTTATTAAATGGTGTTCCTGTACATGATCAGCCTATAATCACATACCAGGATATTGATTTCTATTTAAAATATTTTTTTGTGGAGCTTTCATTTATGCAGGCCAAATAAATGATGATGCACTGCTTTTGCTTTGAGGAATAATGAGGGTAAAGAAAAGATACAGATGGAAGACTGATTACCAGTTATCTGTAACACGTATAGACTCTAAGGCTGGGTTCACACTGGTTCGACAGACGCTTTGACATTGGGAGCTCATGTCGCATGACGTGTGAAAATCAACCTTCCCCTATGGGAGCCGTCTTAACTGGTCTGACACAAGTCGGTCCGACTTTGAAAATGCTCCCTGCACTACTTTGGTCCGACTTTGATTCTACTTCAGCCCATTGAATATCACTAAAGTCGGTTCGCCGTCTTGACTGATCCGACTTTGGCATGCGACTTGTGCTCTGATGATCTTGATGTGGAACTCCACGCCAAAATTAAAAAAAAAAAAAACGGCATGGGTTCCCCCTCCAAGAGCATATCAGACCCTTCGGTCTGGTATGGATTTTAAGGGGAACCTCTACGCCGAAAAAATTGTTGTGGGTGTCTCCCCAAAATCCATACCAGACCCTTATCCAAGCACGCAGCCTGGCAGGTCAGGAAAGGGGGTGGGGACGAGTGAGCACCCCCCCTCTCCTGAACTGTACCAGGCCGCATGCCCTCAACATGGGGGGGTGCTTTGGGGCAGGGGGGGCTCTGCGCCACCCCCACCCCAAAGCACCTTGTCCCCATGTTGATGAGGACAAGGGCCTTTTCCCGACAACCCTGGCCATTGGTTGTTGGGGTCTGTGGGCGGTGGTTATAGGGGGCCCCCAGATACCGGCCCCACCCTATGTGAATGATTATGGGGTACATTGCACCTCTACCCATTCACCTTAAAAAAAAAAAAAAAAAAAATTTTGCAGTACAAAATCGTGGGACAAGTCGTATAAGTGTGAAAGGGGCCTTAGGCCCCTTTCACACTTAGGCCCCTTTCACACTTATACGACTTCAAAGTCGCGCGATTTTAATGTGATTTTGTGGCCGCGATTTTACCACGATTTGGGAGCAGTAATACTTTGTACGACTTTGCCACAACTTTAGCATTAACCATTCTTAGCTTGTGCTTACAAAGTAGTGCTGAAATCGTGTCTATATTATTCAGGTACGATTTGCATGTCACTTGAGAGTTTAACATTGAGGTCTATAGAGTACAAATCGTATGGAAGTTGGACCAAAGTAGTGCAGGGACTACTTTTGAAGTCGGCACGACTTAAAGTCGTGCCAATATGAATGGTAGTCATTGAAAATCATGGAGAATGACTTGTCATACGATTTTGCAGTACAAAATCGTGGGACAAGTCGTATAAGTGTGAAAGGGGCCTTAATGTGTGTTTCTTGGCTGGGGACATTTACCCTCGCTATTAGTGCTGGAGACAATTGCTATTGAAACAGAAATGATAGGAGATGTTTTTAAAGTTCAGAAGGTGAGGGAAATCTTCTAGTGGACACTTATTCTGGTGTCAAAGAGGGGATTTTCCAGTTATGAGCCAATTAATTTGACAATAACTTTGTCATAACCATATGATAATAAAGTGATTTGTATGCCTATAGGAGAGCAAACGAGAGTTTTTGTTTTGGCCTTTTTTTTTCTATACACGTTTAAGAAAGAAAGAGAGCATTAAAAAGGAAAAAACATTGATTGTTTTAATGTGGCTAATTTTACTATGTATACATTGTATTTTTCTTGCTACAATGTGTGCCATGTATCATGATGTTAAAATTCTTTTTAAAAATAATTGTAAACCTAAACGGTTCTTACAAACGCAAGATACAAGAGTTATAGAGGGGATAGCATTTATATTTGCAGACATGTGCCAAGTTAGGAAATACTGTGGTACCTATAAGATACACCAAAGTCCTTGGTTAAACATTCATATAAAAGGTCATTTGGTACACCCAGGGCTTAAAAGATTTATATCTTTGTAAAGTTGTTTAAATATAGTGTAACTCAACAGTGCAGCAGTTCTGTTATTGGTATGCTTGTTTTAACTTTGTATAATGTCAACAGCTAAGCCCTAATCTCTAGCACTAGCTACTTCCATGGCTATTTACGTAAGAATAGAGTAGTGACATGTGACTGACAGGATGTGCTGCAGTATCTTTGCTGTGGTATGTACAGATTACTCTGCTTCTACCAATTCCAGTAGCTTAAAAGAGCAGTTCAGGATTATAAAAATATAGAGCTGCAACTAACGATTATTTTCATAATCGATTAGTTGGCCAATTATTGTTTCGATTAATCGGTTAATAACCTTAAAAAAAAAAAAGGTGTGGCATATAATTTAGTTAATATGTAAAGTTTAAAAAAAAGGGCAATTTATTCTTAAATATCTCTCTATGCAGCCGTAAATATAAATAACCAACTATATGGTTAGGGGGAAAAATATCTAATCCACTCTGAGAATAACAGACAGAAGAGATATACTGTATACACTATTAGAGGAGATATACTGTATAAAACTGTTAGAGAAGAGATATACTGTACATACTATTAGAGGAGATATACTGTATAAAACTGTTAGAGAAGAGATATACTGTACATACTATCAAAGGGTGAATCTGATAAATATTTTCAGACTCAAAGATCAAATGTCTTCCTTAAAAAAAAAAAAAAATTTAATTTTAAGAACGTTTGTTCGATTTTCTAATCATTAGTGAGGTCAAGTCGACGTTCATTTTCAACCACAGTGACAGGAAAATTTGGAAATAAAAAAAAAAAAGGTCAAAGGAATTTTCAGACAGTGTATGTGGTTTTCATTCAGAAATTACATTCATTTTAAAAACAGAATGTTAAAAATAAGTAAAAATTTCAAACAGCATTCTTTCATTCAGCGAATGTACAAAGATTTTTCGTCTGAATATTCTCGTCTGAAAATTGATCCGTGTGGCCAGAATAAGGCTCGTTGCACACCTAGGCAGTTTGATTTTGATCTGTTTCTGCAGTGCTTTTTGCTGTGCATTTTGATTGTTGCGCACGTGATTTTGCGTTTTTGCATTTTTTTGGCCAATTTGCCAAATTGCTGCAAAAACGCATTAAATGCTTTTCTGCAGCTTCTCCATTGAAGTATATTGAACCAAAAAAGTTTTTGCGTTTAAAAAAAAAAGTCCCTGACCCTTTCCAAATAAGCAGCGACTGAAGAAAGCATAGATGTGAATGTGTCCAATGGGAAACCATGTTAATGAACTGCAGTGCGCTTCTACAAAAAAGCACCAAAAAACACATAGATGTGAACCAGGTCTAAGACGTTTAGTAACATAATGGGGTTAAAAAAAACTAAAATTAGCCCTTTATAGTACAAAAAAAACAAAAACAAATAATCTCTACTGTAAGGGGTTCATTTTTTTTACTGTAGAACTGTAAAAGTAACATCTACGGTAGCGATTATTTGCTCTTTTTGTACTATAAAGGGCTCGTTTTAGTTTTTATTAACCCCATTATGTTACTGGGCGATTAATCGATTATGAAAATAGTAATCGATTAATTTCGATTAGTTGTCGATTAATCGATTAGTTGCTTCAGCCCTATAAAAATACAAACATTTATTAGGTGGATGCAGCATCAATCACCGATCAAACATTGCAGATCTCTCAATTCTCTCCCTCTGCTCTGAGCAGAAAGCTGTAACTGTCAGTCAGTGGTTTTCTGCTCTCCACTCCAGCACTCACCGGAGCACTGGGCTGTGCAGGGGGAGGGAGGGGCTGGCTCAGGCTATCAGCAGATCGCTGAGAGGCTGAGCTAGGTGTTGATGCAGCCATATGGTCGGAATCTTTCCCGAGCCTGGACTAGTGACATCAGCCAACAACGGGCTTTAGCCTGCTGTCGGCTGAAAACGAGTCACAGGAGTGCAGAATGAACTGCACTCCTGTGATCCATAGAAGTGTGACCAAAAAAAGGCTTTGGCCATACTTCTCCTTTTTAAGAAATGAACAAATTGCTGTTCTTCTATAAGTATCCCATGTTCTGTGGAGTCTGCAGGGTCCTGTGATTGCTGAATAGTATAATAATGTCAATTTTATCTCCTTCCCTTCAGGTACAAACTGAAATTAAACAGGTTTTTTTCTTCAGTTAATATGTGGTTCAAAAATAGGAGCCTTTCTGCTAAATGTTGACCTCATGGTGCCAATAGCCCAGATATTGATGTGTTTTTTGTATAATCTTTAATCATTTTCAAAGAAATACTTTCTTTATTGGATACCTAGACGTTGTCAATAAACATTGTTTGTTTGTTTTTTGTACTTGTGCAGTCCGGGAACAGATGTGACCACTGAACTAGACAGCTGGATTGATAAGTTCTGCTTGGATGCTGATGTTTTTGTCTTGGTGGCCAACTCTGAATCCACGCTTATGAACACGGTAACTTTAGTAGTAGTGGCAGTAGTAGTGTGCTTTTTTTTTTTTTTTTTTTTTTTTTTTTTTTTTTTTTTTTTTGCGTTTTCTTCTTGCTTTGTTTAAAATTTTTTTTATTTAGGACTTTAGGTAACTGCAATTTACACAGATGATGTTTGCTGTTAGAATGTAAGCTTTGTCAGAGTTGAGTTGCTATATACTGTAAATTTACTGTAAATTTACAACTACATCAGTGGTAAAGATTGACAGTCAGTTAATGTTTTTGTGTTTTTTTTTGTTTTTTGTTTTTTTCTCTTCATTATTTTAGGAAAAACACTTTTTCCATAAAGTAAATGAAAGACTTTCTAAGCCCAATATTTTTATTTTAAATAATCGGTGGGATGCATCTGTATCCGAACCGGAGTCCATGGAAGATGTAAGTACACCCTTGTTTATCTTGTCCACCTTGAAATTTGAGAACAAGCCTTTACTTTTTTGGTGAAAAACGTCCCCTTCCTAATTTCGACATGAATAATATATACTGTATGTATAATATACGCTCACTAGCCATTTTATTAGGTACACCTAGCTAGTACCGTGTTGGACCCCTTTTTCCTTCTGAACTGCCCTAATTCTTCATGAGATAGATTTAACAAGGTGTTGGAAACATTCCTCAGAGATTTTGGTCTATATTGTAATGATAGCATCACACAGTTGCTGTAGATTTGTCAGCTGCACATCCATGATGCAAATCTCCCATTCCACCACACCCCAAAGGTGCTTGGGATGGATTCTATTGGATTGAGATCTGGTGACTGTGGAGGCCATTGGAGTACAGTGAACTCATTGTCATGTTCATGAAACCAGTTTGAGATGATTTGGGTTTTGTGACATTATCCTGCTGGAAGTATCCATCAGAAGATGGGTACATTGTAGTCATAAAGGCATGGACATGATCAGCAACAATACTCAGGTAGGCCGTGGCATTTAAAACAATGCTCAATTGGTACTAAGTGGCCCAAAGAGTGCCAATAAAATATCCCCCACACCTTTACACCACCATTACCAGCCTGAACTGTTGTTAAAAGGCAGGATGGATCCATGCTTTCATGTTAAGCCAAATTCCGACCCTAACATCTGAATGTGGCAGCTGAAATTCAGACTCATCAGACCAGGCAACATTTTTCCCATCTTCTATCTTCCAATTTTGGGGAGCCTGTTCGAATTGTAGCCTCAGTTTCCTGTTCTTAGCGGACAGGAGTGGCACCCAGTGTGGTCTTCTGCTGCTGTAGCCTATCTCCTTCAAAGTTCGATGTATTGTGCATTCAGAGATGGTATTCTGCATACCTTGGTTGTAAAGCGTAGTTATTTGAGTTACTGTTGCCTTTCTGTCACCTTGAACCAGTCTGCCCATTCTCCTCTGACATTACCAAGGCGTTTTCAGCCACACAACTGCCACTCACTGACTATTTTCTCTTTATCGGACCATTCTCTGTAAACCCTAGAGATGGTTGTGTGTGAACATCCCAGTACATCAGCAGTTTTTGAAATGCTCAGACCAGCCTGTCTGGCACCAATTACCATGCCACCTTCAAAGTCACTTAAATCCCCTTTTCTTCCCCACACTAATGCTTGGTTTGAACTTCAGCAAGTCATTTTCACCATGTCTAGATGCCTAAAGGCATTGAGTTGCTGCCATGTGATTGGCTGATTAGCAATATGTGTTACCAAGCAATTGAACAGGTGTATCTAATAAAATGGCCTATAAGTGTATATAATTTCATGCTTCACCAAAGAAAATGTGTTGCTTTTTTAAATAAACCAGATTGTACTTTTTGTTGCCTTTTGATTATAATATATTATTAGGAAATTATTTTTAAATGATTTTGCTATATTACAACTCCATGTACAGGTACGGAAACAACATACTGAGCGATGTCAGTCTTTCCTGGTGGATGAGCTCAAAGTTGTAGATCGTTTGGAAGCACAAAACCGTATATTTTTTGTTTCTGCCAAAGAAGTTCTTAATGCCAGAATGCACAAGGCACAAGGAATGCCTGAGGCTGGTAGGTGAAACTGCTGCAATTATTTGTGAACAATTTTCCTTTTATATTCTGTTTTGGCAAGAGTGTCAGACCTTATCGGAGAACAGCCATGCTTAGACAAGACTACTTGTTTGGGCAAGTGCTGTTGTGTATGGCCATACAGGCCCCTAAGTCACTATGACAGTGTCCTCTAAACTCAGGAAAAGGGCTTAGACTTCAGACAGTTCTCACCTCTCCTGTAGAACTAAGGCTAATGTCCCACTTGTAACAAACTAGCAATCCTGTCACTAGCATTAACTTTTTAGTGGCAGGATCACTTTCGAGGACACATGCTGGCAGTGAAACAGTCCCCTGCTTGCACATATCGTTCCCTTGCCGGCTGTACGAGTGACGAGTTGCTTTCTTGCCATCTGCTTACATTTTGAAGCATTTTTGACAGTGAGGAATAGCCACCTCACTATCAAACCCAGGTAGAGAGCAACACATAGAAAACTCTGTGATCAAGCCTGTATTGGGGGGAAATTTTAGAGAGGTGCAGTCCACGGTAGGGCTGCAGTGTGTAGTGTCTGGGTTTAATAACGCTGGATGTGACCTGATGTAATTGGTGTGCAACTTCCTGCTTTTCTGTTGGGTTCATAGAAAGCAGGTAATTATTATCCCTGCATTTTCTAGCAATTCTGTTGCTGGCAGTTTGTTGCTTGCGAACAGATTGCAAATGTGACTTTATCGCCTTAACAGCCCACTTGAGTTGGTAGAAAGAATTTTTTGTTTTTCCTGGAGAATCTCTGTAACTATACTCTCATTAACATGTATTGGCATGTATCATTCCCTGTTATATATAAACATTTTTGCATGTGTTGCATTTGCAATGTTTTCTGTTGTTTAAAAAGGTGGCGCTCTTGCTGAAGGATTTCAGACCAGGTTTCTGGAATTTCAAAGGTTCGAGAAGTTGTTTGAGGTACAGTGAGATCTACCTGCTTATAGTAGGCTTCAGCTACGTGTATGGTATTTTGCGGGCCAGAAGCAAACCTGTACTTCATTTTAAACTCTTAAAAGTTGCCATATGGCAGACAAGCCCTATCTATGTTTTCCTGTGATTATTATTTCACTGGGTCCTGACTTCAAGACTCACTAAGGCATTCATTGGATGTTTGCATTGCAGTAAACATAAATTGGGAGGGGCACTGAGGAAACTTGATGGATAATAACACGAATAGTATGCACCTTATGGTGTCTACCCTGAGGCAGGGCTTTGAATTTTAAAGGTTTAAAATAGAGCACAGGTTCACTTTAAAATTGTTTTTTTTTCCTCACCCTGGGTTTGCCAACTACAATCTTTTACATTATCCTAACCAACATGCATATGCTTTAGGAATTTTTGTAGTGTAAGACAATATCCAATAAAGGGATTAAACATCTGTTTTACTCAACTCTGTCCCCACCTTGTTGGCGCTCCTGCCACAGTAATCCCAACTTTCCTCACACTCGCATCCCTGTTCTTAGGGCAGGTTACTCAGGATGAAAGGACTGTGTACAGTGCATCCAGAAAGTATTCACAGCCATTTTTCCACATTTTGTTATGTTACAGCCTTATTCCAAAATTGATTAAATTAATTGTTTTCCTCAAAATTCTACAAACAATACCCCATAGTAACAACGGGAAAGAAGTTTGTTTGAAATCTTTGCAAATATATTAAAAAAAAAAAAAAAAACTAAAAAAATCCCATGTACAAGTATGTGTAGAAGCATTTGCTCAATACTTTGTTGAAGCACCTTTGGCAGCAATTACAGCCTCACGTTTTTCGAGTATGATGCTGCAAGCTTTGCACACCTATTTTTGGGCAGTTTCTCCCATTCTTCTTTGCAGGACCTCTCAAGCTCCATCAGGTTGGATGGGGAGCGTCGGTGCACAGCCATTTTCAGATCTCTCCAGAGATGTTCAATCAGGTTCAAGTCTGGGCTCTGGCTGGTCCACTCAAGGACATTCACAGAGTTGTCCCGTAGCCACTCCTTTGTTATCTTGGCTGTGTGCTTAGGGTTGTTGTCTTGTGGGAACATGAACCTTCGCCTCAGTTTGAAGTCCAGAGCGCTCCGGAGCAGGTTTTTGTCAAGGATGTCTCTGTACATTGCTGCATTCATCGCTGGATCCTGACTAGTTTCCAAGTTCCTATTGCTGAAAAACATCCCCACAGCATGATGCTGCCACCACCATGCTTCACTGTAGGGATGGTATTGGTCAGGTGATGAGCGGTGCCTGGTTTCCTCCAGACAGGATGTTTGTCTTTCAGGCCAAAGAGTTCAATCTTTGTTTCATCATACCAGAGAATTTTGTTTCTCATGGCCTGAGAGTCCTTCAGGTGCCTTTTGGCAGATTCCATGAGGGCTGTCATGTGCCTTTTACTGAGGAGTGGCTTCTGTCTGACCACTCTGCAATACAGCCTGCTTGGTGGAGTGCTGCAGAGGCAGTTGTTCTTCTGGAAGGTTCTCCACAGCGATACGCTGGAGCTCTGTCAGAGTGACCATTGAGTTCTTGGTCACCTCCCTGACTAAGGCCCTTCTCCCTGATTGCTTAGTTTGGCTGGGTGGCATGCTCTAGGAAGAGTCCTGGTGGTTCAGAACTTCTTCTAATTAGGGAAGATGGAGGCCCCTGTACTCATTGGGACCTTAAATGCTGCAGAAAGTTTTCTGTACCCTTCCCCAGATATGTGCCTTGATACATTCCTGTCTCTGAGGTCTACTGACAATTTCTTGGACTTCATGGCTTGGTTTGTGCTTTGACATACTGTGGGACCTTATATAGACAGGTGTGTACCTTTCCAAATCATGTCCAATACACTGAATTTACCACAGGTGGACTCCAAGTTTTTTTTTTTTTTTTTTTTTTTTTTTTTATAAATGTGCAAAGATGTTGTCATTATGGGGTATGGTTTGTAGAACTTTGAGGAAAATAATGAAATTAATCCATTTTGGAATAAGGCTGAAACATAAAATGTGGAAAAAGTGAAGCGCTGTGAATATTTTCCAGATGCATTGTACGTGTGAGTTTCATACCTGCAAGACGGGGTTCTTCTTCAGGCTGAATCAGCCATTTAAGATGACATGGGGAAAAAAGGTTTTCATGGTGTTTGTCATCTGTGCACATCTAGTAGACATGTATATTGTAAAAGTATATCTATGTAACAAAATTAGGGGCTTCCAGATAAACTAGTGGTAAGAAGCTTGCATTTTAATTTGCAGGACTGGTGTGCTGCACTAGTTTTTTTATTAAACTACAAAGCTTTCCTTAAAAGATAAATGTGTGGGGTTACAATACTTCCAGCATCTAGGGCCACTTGATGAAGGTGACAATTGAGAAAATTTTGCTGAGTAAACACAAATGTTTTCAGTAGTTCCCCCACAACTGTTTAATGAATGCATTATAAAATATAACAGCTGCCCAACTCCCATTTTTACTTTTGACTATAGTCAGCAATATATATTTTTTAAAGATTACAGTTGAGCTTTAAGTTAACCAGGTATTGCCATATTTCCCAAAATCCTGCTTCAGTCACATGACCCATAGAATGGGCGACACTCGCATGTAACGTGTCTTATTTATAAAGCATCTGTGGGGTTGGATACATTTTATAAAGCATCTGTGGGGTTGGATACATTTTGCAGCCTAAAAAAAAAATAATTTAAAGATTTACTTAAAGCTAATCTCCAGCCTGGTCCAAACAAACTATTTATTTAACCTTTAGGAGTCGTGTCCCCAAACCCCCCCACCCCCATTGAACATTTTAGTTAGCGTGGAGGATAAACCTGACAGACTTATTGAAAAGCCACATTTTTGGAGAAAAATGTCAGAATAAGACATTACGTTAAAAAAAAAAAAAAAAAATGCAGTATTGAAAAGCAAGAAAGATGAAATGAGCAAAAGATTTGTAAATTACTCGAATGTTGGAAAATGCAAAATCTAATGAACACACGAACAAAAAAGTTATTGGACTATATATTGGTCTTTGTTCAGTGCTGGTAATTTATAAAATGTATTATAAAACGTATCATTTCCTCTTCCTACTATAAAATATAGATTTCCTCCTATGTGGGATATTTTGTGAAAAAAATGTAGACAGTTCTCCTAACTAACTTGTGACTTTCCCTGCTGTGCAGTTACTAACCTCTCTCCTCTTTTAGTCCCATCTCAATGTCTGCTGCTTTCTAATCTAGCTCCCACAGTGTGCGGTCACTTTCCAAGCTCTTGTTCGTCATTGCTGACCTCTAGATTCACTTCTTTGGGGAACAATAATTCCTTGCTTTTTCTGTGCTTTTTCCTTTTCATGTCTTTTACTTCTCATTTTTAAATGTTACCCTGCATTAATCAAGATTTCAGCTTTATTTTAAAGGGATTTCCACTTTTAACATAAACTTATGACAAACGCAGGTAATTCAGACTAATGCCCTGTACACACGATTGGATTTTCCAACGGAAAATGTGTGATAGGACCTTGTCGTCGGAAATTCCGACCGTGTGTAGGCTCCATCACACATTTTCCATCGGAATTTCCGACACACAAAGTTTGAGAGCTTGCTATAAAATTTTCCGACAACAAAATCCGTTGTCGGAAATTCCGATCGTGTGTACACAAATCCGACGCACAAAGTGCCACGCATGCTCAGAATAAATTAAGAGACGAAAGCTATTGGCTACTGCCCCGTTTATAGTCCCGACGTACGTGTTTACATCACCGCGTTCAGAACGATCTGATTTTCTGACAACTTTGTGTGACCGCGTGTATGCAAGACAAGTTTGAGCCAACATCCGTCGGAAAAAATTCTAGGATTTTGTTGTCAGAATGTCCGATCAATATCCGATCGTGTGTACGGGGCATATGTGTGTTGTGCAAGAAGGTTACCTTCAGTGAAAACAAAGATTCAGAGATGCAGTTAGCTGATAGCAAATGTAAATATAAAAAGAAAAGGTTGTTTTAAGGCATCCCTCACATAAATCTCTCTAGGGAGAAATAAATGACCCTTACAGTGGGACCTCCTGATCACTGCAAGGGTTTAATACTCATTTTGTCTAGGGGACAGAAAAAGCAACTATACTTGCCTTGTTCCTCACTTCTCCGGTAGCTGGTGGACTTCTCTCTCTGATGGGTTGAGGGTGGGCCCTTGGCATCCTCACATACAATGCAGGACTGCTAGTCCTGTATTGTATGACGTGATGTCAGAGTGCTTTTGATTGATAAAGTGGCAAAGAGAAGTCATGCGACCTGGAGGAAGCCTGCAGAGCAAGATAATATTGCTAATTGTTCCCCCTTGACAAAAATTAGCATTTTAAGGCTACGTTCATGTTTAGTAAAATAATGCACATGATTTTGCAGGTAAAAAATTGTGCATTTTTTTTTTTTTTTTTTTTTACACTCTGAGCCTGCAAAGCATTGCACCTGCGATCAGTGGTTTATGGGTGCAATGCCAGGCTCCTGCAGACACTGCTGACAGCTGTCTGCTCTTACCTTCATACATGCAGACAGTTACTCAGCTGCAGGAAGTGTCAGTGAACTTCCAGGTGCTGGTAGTTCATTGAGAATTACAAGCAGTCTGCTGTGGTGGAAGGTGGGACTTGTAGTTCATTCATTTACAGATTTCTGTGATTGAATGATGCAAACATGTTACTAAAGGTGAATTTATACTTTTACACTTGCAATGTGGGGAGAAGTACCACTGAAAAAACACATTTTCCCCAGAGTTCAGCTTTAATCAAAAGTCTCTTTTATAAGCAGAAATATATCTAATACTAACCTGAGCCTAAACCCATATCCACCATGCCTATTAAAAGCTCTGATGTTTACTGTAGAAATAAATATAAGAAAGCATAGGACATTGTCACAATCCCTATAGACCAACTTTGAAAAAAATATATACCATCCCATCCTCCATTTGTTCTTTTGATATTTATGTCAAAAAGATATTACTGTTCTTTAACTAAAACTCCTCAGTTTGAACTTCACTTGCCTTCACTCCACCAGTACATCATCAGTATAGTGTAGCAAAGCTGTGATGAGCTCCCAATAGACACACACTCTTCAGTCTCCCACCTATGGCCGTAAAGGTTTGTCTATTTCCAGGAACACCAAGACTGTCCTTGGCAATGCAACTGTTTAAATCTAGACCCTTAATGGCAAAAAAGCTTACTAAAATCGGCTGACTTTTGGTGCTTGCCAGTGAGCATAATCTTTCTAGGTAAAACTAAACAAGCTTTTGCTAACCTTGTGTGGGATCAGCTTCTACAGCTATTCCTCAAGTCCTGTTCCAGCCCCCCCCCCCCCCCCCCCAAGCATTTTCTACAACACTCACCTCCTATTGGTCATTTAATGTCATGTGTGGCATCTTCCTGATCAACAGGAAGACTCAGTAGGCAGAATGCAGACCAAGCCTTCCATCCTTTACAAGAAAAGTCAAGAGTTACATATAGCTTAATGCGCCTATATTTATGGATGTAGTGGTTTGGTATGCAATTTTC